>NW_003315885.1:990178-1106554 GCF_000151265.4 Micromonas pusilla CCMP1545
TCGCCGGCGCGCGGCGAGAGGGCGCCGGCGCGGCGACCCCCGCGACGCGAGAAGAGGGAGAGCGAGGAGGTGATACGGAAGAGGGCGACGCGCGTCGCGGAGAGGCACGACGTGGACGTTGACACCGCGCTCGAGGTACTGCGGCTAGTGAAGAACGACGAGCGACTCGCCGGGAAGTTGCTGGGGACGATGACGCGCGGGATCGGCGGCGGCGGCGGCGCGGCGGCGGCGGCGGCGGCGCGCCGCGCGCCCGCGCCCGCGCGCGCGCGCGCCTCGCCGCCTCCGTCGCCGCGCCGCGCGGACGCGTGGCGTCCGACGACGCCGGTCGCGGAGGACGATCGCACCGCCGCCGCGGCCAACTCCGGGTCCGGGTACGACCCGGACGTGAGCGAGACGTTCATGTCGTCGGACGTGAAAGTCGTGGAGGACCTCTCCGACGTCTCGGACGAGGAGCTCGCGCGTCTCATCGGGGACTTGCAGCGCGAGCTGGACGAGAGCTGATTGAGAGGGTCGCCACGTGAATGGTGTTATTGTATCGCTATCGCGCCACCGTCGCCCGCGTCGCGACCGTCTCTCTCTCTCTCTCTCTCTCGTGGACTACCCTCCGGCGGTTCGCGCGCGGAATTTGCCCCCCTGTTTTTTCGGGTATTTCCTGCTCTTCGCCTTCGCCTTCGTCTTCTTCTTCGCTTTCCTGCTCCCGAAGAGGTCGTCGTCGAACCCGTCGTCGCCGGCGCCGCTGTCGACGCCATGGTGCGCGGACGTGTACACAGAGCACCTCGAGCCGCAATCGTCAGTGAGCGGCGCGACGATGAACGCGTCGTCCCCGCCGCGCGCGAAACACCCCAAACCGAATCCCCGCGCCGCGCCGCCGCCGCCGCCGACGCCGACGCCGCCGTCGCCGACGCCGTACAACGCGACCGGGGGATCGTCCACCGTCCCCGCGTGCCATCGATCCCTCGTCAGCGACCGCGGCGGTCCGGACGCGCGCCGCGTGTCGAACAGAGCGACCGCGTCTCCGCCTCGCGCGCCGAGCCAGACGGACCAGTCGTCGACGCAGCACATCGACTCGCCGATTTTAAACCCGTCGACGCGGACGGCGTCCGTCCCCGCGTCGCCGTCGTTCCCGAGGTCCCAGTGCCTGCACATCGCGACCGGGACGTTCCGCGACGACGACGCCGTGCGCGTGTCGTACACGCCCGCGCAGTGCGCGGACGCGACGACGACGACGTGGCCGCGCGCGCACGCCGCCGGCGTCATTCCCAACGCGACGTACGGATCGTAGTGCGACATGTGGATCACCTCGGTCACCGTCCGCGTCTCGACGTCGACCGCGAGGAGGTCCGGATGCGCGCACATCCACAGCGTCGGCGCGCCCGCGCCGGAGTGGTGCCCGCCGCGGTTCGCGGCGCGCCCGAAATCGTTCCCGTGCGAGCTCGGGACGCCCTGGACGGCCATCGCCTGCGCGGTCCAAGACAGCGTGGTCTCCGCGCGGAGCTCGTTGTCCGCGAGGTCGATGAAAACGTCCGTCTCGTCGGCGTTTTCATCATCCGCGGGCCCCACGCGCATGAGCCTCACGACGTTGTGGTTCCAAGACCCGACCGCGACGATGGAGGGGCTCACGAACGCGAGCGCGTTGACGTCGACGACGTCGTCGCCTTCGTGCAACTCGACGACGTTAGGGTCCAAAAACGGCACCCGCGGGTGCCGGACGTCGAGCGAGTCCGCGTCCCACACGGTGACTCTGCCGTGCCGATCGCCCGCGACGAAGACGCCGTGCGCGGACGCGAGCGAGCAGTAGTCCGCGCCGGTGGTCGGCGTCCCCGCCGGGTTCGGGAGCGTCGCGATGCGTTTCCCCGGCTCCGTCGCGCCGTCGCCGCCGTGGAACCAGAGCTTGATCTTTTCGGAGTCGCCGCTGATGGCGGCGGCGCCGTCCGCGAGGAGTAAACTCGCCGCGCTCGGGCCCACGCCCGCGTGCTTCGGTCTCGGACGCGGCGTCGACGTGGGGGTAAGGTTGCGTGTGCGCGTTGATTTGGATGCGTCGCGCACGACGAAATCGCCGTCGCCCTCGTCGAATCCGAGGTCGCCGTCACCGTCGTCGCCGTCGTCGTCGTCGTCGCCGTCGCCGTCGTCGTCGTCTCCTTCGCCGTCGTCGCCGTCGTCGTCGTCGTCGTCAACAGACGCCTCCTTCTCTGGAATCCATCGCTCTGCTTTCAGCGCGGACGCGCACGCCGCCGCCCACGCGCGCTTCCCCCCGAGCTCCTCCATCGCCTCCTTCGACGTCTCCACCGGCGGCGCCCCCGGTCGTTGCGTCGGCGGCGGCGGCGGCGGCGCGACGCTTCCGAATATCGCCGCGTGCGCCGCTTGCCTCACCTGCGGCGACCGCGCGACGTCCCGCAGCGCTCGCGACGCGGCCGCGAGCCGCGAGATGCTCCGAGGGTCCATGAACGACGCGACGATCTCCCAGCACGTCGTCGGGATGAGGTTCAGCGGGTCCCGCGGCGGGTCGTCGACGCGCATCGCTCGCATCCCTCGCGTCGTCGCCGCGACGTCGTCGTCGTCGTCGCCGCCGCCGCCTCCTCCTCCTCCTCCGCGCGCGGCGAGCGGCCACAAGAGCTCGTCTTCTTCGTCGTCCTTGCGCGCGAGCCGCCGCGCGACGACCCTGCGGACGAGGTGGTACGGCGGCTCCCGATCGCGGTCCCCGCCGCCGCCGCCGCCGCCCACGACGACCGGAGATCTCGGCGAGAAAGCGGCGTTCGACGACGTCGGATCCCACGACCCGCCGACGCCGCCGCCCGGGGAGACCGGCATCGCGTCCTCGAAACCGAAACTTCCTCCCCTGTGCGCGTTCATCCTCAAAAACACCGCGAGCGGGGTCTCCTTCTCGCCGCGTTTGTTCACCCGCGCGCTCCACGCCGTCTCTCCGCTTTTCCTCTCGTTCGCGACGGCGTGGTCGACGGTGACGACGACGACGTCGTCGATCCCCAGCGCCGCGCCCGTCGACGGGGAGACCCCACCGCCGTGATCGATGCGCCCGAACAGGCGTTTGAGCTCGCGCCGGGGGTCGCCGGCAGACGACGCCCCGGGGGAGTCTCGGGGATGATGAGTTTGATGATGACGATGTTTGCTCGGGATCGCGCGCTCCGGCGTCGCCGTCGCCGTCGCCGTCGCCGCGAGCTCCTCCTCCTCGCGCTCGCGTCGCTCGCGCTTGTCGTGGTTCCTCTTCTCGCGCTCGAACTTCCGTCGCTCGTTCTCTAACCGGAGCTCCTTCGCGCGCGCTTTCTGGTCCTTGCCGCTCATCCCGGGCTTGTACGTCTTCGTGTTTGATGAGTTGTTACGCTCCTTCGGGGCGGACGACGCGCGTCCGCCGCGGCCGCCGTCGTCGTCGTCGTCCGGGCCGCCGTCGCCTCTGCCGAACTCGCTCGCGAACGGGCCCCAGTCCTTCGCCTTGCGCCCCATCGCGACCGGCGCGCGGGGGGGGGGCGGGGCGAGGCGAGGCGCGATGTTCTGAAGTGGACCGACGCGTATCGCAAACCTCGACACCAGACCGAGCACCTGACGCTGACGCAAGTGGCCGACGTGACCGACCGGCCACTGCCAGCGCCTGGCAGCTCCAGTCAGCGTGACCCTGGAACGACTAATTTGGATTGACACGATCCGCTCGACATATCGCGCAGCGCCGGGCAGGTTCGGACCCGTCGCGCGGAGGCTTCCGGCGCGTTCGCGACCGAGACATCGAAACCACGGCGTCGATCGCAGGTCGAGACGTGAAGACGCGCGCGTTCGACGATCGCGCGAGAGAATCGAGAATCGCGCGATAATAAAGACCACGAGAATCGACACCCAATTCGCCACGATGGTGAAGACGGCGGGACCGGCGACGCCGGCGACGGAGACCGAGGCAGCCCCCGCAGACGCGACGGAGACGCCGGTCGCCGCCGAGACGGAAGCCCCGGCGGAGGCGGAGGCCGTCGCGGAGGAAGAAGCGCCCGCGGCGGAGGAACCCGCGGCGCCCGAGGAGGCGGAAGCGGCGGACGCGGAGGCGCCGGCATCGGACGAGGCGCCGGCGGTCGAGGCGACCGAGGAGGACGCGGTCGAGCCCGCGCCCGCGGAGGAGGAGGAGGCGGTCGAGCCCGCCGACGCGGACGCGGACGCGGACGCGAATCCTCCGCGCCCGGACTCCGTCGCCGACAGCGCCAAGGCGGAGTCCGTCGCCGGCTCCGTCGCGAGCAGCGCACAGCTGTACGGCAAGGACATGGGCGCGACGCCGAGCTACTCCAACTTTTTCGCCGACGGGACGCCGCGCGACACGCCGATGGGGTCGTCCGCGGATCTCGTCGCCGATCTCGCCGCGGCCGCGGAGCCGACGCCGGAGACGGCGGCGGCGCCCGAGCCGACGCCCGAGCCGACGCCCGAGCCGGCGCCCGAGCCGACGGAGCCGGAGAAGCCGAAACCGGCGGCGGCGGCGGCGGCGCGCGGCGCGAGACCCCCGTCCAAGGCGTTCGTCCCGAACCGCCCGCCGCGCCCCGCGCCAGTCGCGGTCCCGGACACCCCGGAGGCGTCCCCGGCGTCGCCGAATCGCGCGAGCGTCCCGCGCACGCCGAAGCACACGAAACAAGACGTCCGAGACGCGGTTGACGTCGTGTACGCGTACGCGAAGAAGGATCCGTGCGACGCGCTCGCGGAGATGGCGGAGCTCATGTGCGTGAAGCACCGCTCGGAGTACCCGAACGTGCACGTGCTGTTCCGTCGGACGCTGCAGAAGATGAAGGAAGACGCGGAGGCGGAGGCGAAGAGGAAGGCGCACCCGCCGTCGTCGTCTTCCGCGGATGAGGATAAGAGGACTCGGCGAGGACGCGACAGCGCGACGTCGTTGGCGTCCACCGCGCGATCGAGCGACGGCGGGGTGAAGTCGCCGATCAAGAAGAAGACTCGGCTGGGGAGCACGCTCCCGCCGAGCGGCGGGCGGCAGCGACCGAGCGACACGATGCGCTCCGCGCCGGACGAGATGCACAGGAGCGCGAAATTGTCCGTGAAGGAAATTTGCAAGCCGAACCAGTCGACGAGGAAGTGGATGCAAGAGAAGCAGATGAAAGAGAACGAACGCGCGCGGATGAAGGAGCAGATGCACGCGAAGGAGCTGAAGTGGATGGAGGAGATCACGATGAAGCAAAACATTCGCAACAAGGCGAACGCGAAGCTCAAGGCGCAGGAGGAAGAGCGGGCGAAGATGGCGTCTCGGGAGGCGCGCGAAAAGCTCGCGTCCCGGTAGCGGCGCCGTCGTCGGGCGTCGCGCAATCTCACGACTACCTATAAGATGATATCAGATATCACCTCTACATCTATTCACGCGCGTCGGCGTCGCGCGCGTCACACCCCGAGCGTCTCCGCGAGCGTCTCCACGTGGCCTTCGACGACTCTTTCGACGCACGCGCGGCCGTCGCTCACGCCGTCACGCAACACCGGCAGCGGGTGCGCCTCGGTGTTGAACACGAAGCACTCCATCGGAAGCAACGCCGGGTCGTCCGAGAACGTCAAGTACAGATACTTCAGCGTCTCCCCGAGGAAGAAGCTCTCCATGCGATCGATCTTCGCCCCTTCCTCGCTGTTGTCGCCGTTCTCTACGTCGCGCAGGCTCGCGTACCCGCCGCTGGGAACTTTCGCGTGGATTTCCCACGCCCGCCACATCGCCCACGCGGCGTCGCGCCACTCTCGCTCGTTCGTCGTCTTCCACAGCACGTACAAAGACTCGACCGTCTCCGGTCGCAGTACATTATGCGCGTCCTGGAGTTTCACGACGAAGTCCCCGTGCGACGTCGTGGACTCCTTGCCGAGCAGATCCCTCCACGCGGACGAAACAGCGCCCTCCGCGGCGAAGTGCACCATCTCCGGCGCGAGCCCCGTGCTCGTCCGCGCGTACATCTGCACACACGTCCGCGCGAGCTCGCGCGCGATGTCCAGGTGCGTCGTGCTCGCGGGGAGACCTAAACGCGCGAGCGCGGCGTGCGCGAGCCCTCGCCGTATCCGGTTCCCGCCGCCCCAGCGATCCCCCAGGCCGTGACTCGCCCCGAGCGCGAGGACGCCCGGGAGGAAACACGCGAGGTGGTCCATCTTGTGGTTCAGCTCCCCGCCGACGTTCCCGGCGCGTTCCGCGACGTACAGCAGACCCGTCGTGTTGGCGGGGATGCGCGAGCGTCGCGGCGGCGACGGCGGCGGCGGCGGTTCCGCGCGTCCGCCCGACCACCCGGCGGCGGCGGCGGCGCGCGCCGTCGGTTTCGGTCTCTTCGTCTCGCCCCGCTCGCGTCGGCGCGCGGCGTCGCGCTCGTACCACCGCGCGCGCGGTTTCCTCGCGCCGCCGAACCCGAGCGCGAGCGTCGTCGTCGTCTCCGCGTCGTCGCGCGCCTCCCCCTCCTCCTCCCTCTCTTCCTCCTCTTCGACCTCCTCCTCGACCTCCTCTTCGTCCGCCCGCGCCGCCGGCTCCTCGGCCTCCTCCTCGGCTTCGATGAACGTCTCGAGCGCGAACTCGTCCGGCTCGTCCACCGCCTCTCCCCCCGCGCGATGCAACAGATACATCAGCACGCCGTCCATCGCGTTCAAGTACGCCCTCTCCCCGCCCGCTGGTTTCCCGGCGTGGATCCAGTGCTTCAGGAGGTACTCGTAGTACGAATCGCCTCGAGCACCCAACGTCAGCGTCGACGACGCGTCAAACGTCGCCGTCACCGCGCTCACGGAGCTCGGCAGCAACCCGCCGGTCGCGGGGTCCCACAGCCCTTTCGTTATCAACTCGAACGCCTTCCTCGCCGGGGTCGCGATGTCGCGCGCGTACGCCCGCCCCGCGAGCGACGGCAGCGTCGACGTCGCGGGCGACGCCGGGCACCGCGACACGTCCTCCGACTCCCCGATCGACGACGACGACGCGGGATCCAGGTAAATCTTCACGAGGCCTTCCTCGTCGAACCCGTACTCGTAGTCCGCCTCGGGGGGCTCCCCCGCGTCGCGCGCCGCGGCCATCGCGGCGGACGCCTCGCAGACGCCGTGCATGACCCACCGCTGTCGCGTGCGCGTCGTCTCGCTCCTGTTCTCCGCGACGAGCAGCGCTTCCTCGAGCGCGGCCCACTCGAGCACGAGCGTGCCAACCTCCGCGAGGGACGCGCGGTTCGTCCACGTCGGCTGATGCGCGTCCCCCGTCGCGAAGTTGACGTCCATGATGGGTATCCCGCTCGCGGTCTTGAACGCGGGCAGCAGCTTCTCCGCGAGGTCGAGCGCTTTCCGCAACACGCCGCCGTCGCGCGTGTCCCCGCCGAGTTTATGCGCGGACGTGAGCCCGCCGAGCACGCGAATCGTCGCCTCGAACACGTTCGCGTTGACGTCCGAGTCGAACGTCAGCCCGCCGCCGCGCGTTTCGGCGGCCGCGGCGGTCGCGCCGGTCCCGTCGCCGTCGCCGCCGCCGCCGCCCGCGATCCACGAGATGGCCTCCGCCGCGTCGTCGTCCAGCCCGACGATCAGCAGCGTGTCCAGCGCGTCCACGATCGTGACGCCGACGTCGAGCCACCTCAGCCCCGATCGCGACAACGGCGCGAGCTCGTCGTGCGGCCACGCGTGGTCGCGGTACCCGCGCCACGCGTGCTGCACGGACGCCTTCACCGCCGCGCGTCGCGTCTCCGTCGGGATCGCGCGGAAGTCGTCGTCCGAGAGCGAGAGCAGCGCGTCGACGTCGGACGGCGACAGCGCGTCGATCGCGGTCGCGAACCCGAGGCCGTCGCGCCAGTCCTCTCGTCTTCGCGGCGACGCGGAGGTCGCGCGGAGGAGCCACTCCAGGTCCCTCGGCGGCTCGGACGCGGACGCGCCGCTCGACGGTTCGCCGCCTCGGGAGCGGCTCGCGAACGTGAGGCGCCGTCGCGCGGACGACGACGACGACGACGACGACGACGACGCGTTCGCGACGCGGAGTTCCCCGAGCGCGTCCGGCTCCGGCGCGGCGACGACGACGCCGGACGCGAGCAACGTCGCGAGCGCGAACGCCAACGCCGCGGCGCGATGCGTCATCCCGCGCGCGACGCCGTCCCCGCGCCGCGGGCGGGGTCCACGAGGCGCGCGAGATAAAAATGCTTGTGGTCGCGCTCTCTGGTCGTTCTTCTCGACGCGACGTCAAGCTCACAGCTGTGATGAATCTTACTTACCGCGCCGCGTCACTACCTACGCTACGTCTAATGTACCCCCCGCCGCGCGCGACCCACCCACGGCTCGCTCCCACCGCGCCTAGTCCTACGACTAAAACCACTCCACTCGCGTCGCCGCTCTCGCCCTCTCCGCGTCCTCCCCCGGCCCCGACATGGCGGCAACCTCGGCGAGCCCGGCTGGAAATTTTCCCGCGAGCGCGCGCGAGATGACGTCCACCTCTCGCCAGTGCGTGTCCAGCGCCATCTTCCTCTCCGGCGTGTCCGGGTGCGACGCCTCGATCGACTTCGCCCACTCGTCCGCGTGGACGACTTTCATCAGGTGTTTCCGCATCTCCGGGCGAAGCAACGCGGCGACCTGCGCGGCGGCGACGTCGCCGCCGTCGCCGCCGACGCCGCCGTTCGCCGCCGAACCCGACGAACCCGCCGCCGACGACGAAACTGATGAACCGCCCGCGCTCCTCGCGAAGAACCACTGCGTGAAACACAGCCGACGCGCCTTCGACGGCAGCACCCGGTGCAGCATGTTCGCCGCGCTGAACAACACCACGCGTCCCATCCGCGGCTCGATCTTCACCGGCGGCGACGGAAACGGATACACGACGAGCTCGCCGCCGTCGCCCTCCTTCCAACCCGGGTTTAAATACGTCAACGCGGTGACGCGTCGTCCGTCCAACTCCGCGGCGGAGTCAAAGTGCAACGGGAAGCACGCGCCCATGCCGAAGTTCACTTGCAACTTGACGACCTGGTGGTGGAGGTCTTCCGCGCGCGTCCGCGGTGGCGCGTGCGCGTTGAGGAGCGTGAGGAACGTTCGGTCTTCGCGCAGCGCGCGAAACGCGGGAAAGCGCGACGCCATCTCATCCTTCATCGCGTGCACCTCCGCCTCGAAGATGTTCGCCTTCTCGAGCTGGACGACGCGATCTTTTTGGACGAGGACGGTCGCGTTGCGCTTCATCCCGTCGGGCGCGCGCGAGGAACCCGCGGACGAGGCGTCGGCGTCGGCGTCGGCGTCGGACGAGGAGGCGAGTCGATCGAGCTCGCGTCGCAGCGTCTCGCTCAGGGACGCGCCGCCCTCGCCGACGGTCACCCCGTCCAGCGCGCCGTCCACGACCGCGTACCCGTGCCTGATGAGGTGCTCGCACACCTCCGGGAGGACGACGCGCTCCGCGGCCGCGGCGACGGCGGCGGCCTCGGCGGTCCCGGCGGTCGAGGGAGTGCCGTACGTTCTCGGAACGACGTGCTCTGCTGGCGCGGACGACGACGACGACGACGACGACGACGCGCGACGCGCGGTCGCGGCCGCCGCCGCCGCGGGGAAGGCGGACGCGCGCGGGAGCGAGACGCGCGTCCTCGGGCGCGAGAGCACGCGGCAGAAGACCCTCGAGAGAGCCCTGCGCGTCGCCATGGCGCTGCGCCGGTCGCACCGCCGCGCCCGGTTGCCCAATCGATCGCGGCGAGGCGCGGCGCGGAGTGCGGATCAAGAGGGATCCGATCTTGGTTCGTTTGAAGCAGATGTGGACAGGGAACCCTTCGCATGTCGGAAGGGTCACACCCCGGGGCGCGGCACACGGGCGCGCGCGCGAACTCAAACTCGCGCGAACTCGCGCGAGCGGGCGAGGGAGAAGACACTACCGCCGCGCGCGCGCGCGCGAACCCGCGCCGCATCGCGCGCGGACGGCGTCTCGGAAGAGGCGAAAAAGCGCGCCAACTTGTTTTTCGGAATTGCCGTAAATCTGATTGGACTGGCATCCCGAGGATAAACCACCCGAGGGCGAGGCCATCGCGCGCGCTCGGACGCGATGGGGTGCGCGTCCTCCAAGAACGCCGACGCCGGCGCGGACGCCGAAAAGGCGGGACCGCGGAAACCGCGCAAAACCCCGGTGACCGCGTTCGACGCGCCGGGAGACGTCGACGCGTCGCCGCGTTCGAGGAAAAAAGCATCGGCGCGCGACAAGAACGCGAGCGCGGGCCCGTCCTCGTCCGCGTCCGGCCCGCCGGTCGACGACTCCGCGGGTACTTCGTCCTCCTCCAAGTCGGAGCTGGCGTCGATCATCCGCGAGGTCACGAGCGAGCTCGACCCGGACGTGCGCGCGGCGCTGTCCGACGTCCTCTCGCGGTCGTCCGCGCCGAGGAAGCTGAGCGACGAGTACGAGGAGGTGGGGGACGCCAAGCCGCTCGGGAAGGGCGCGTTTTCCGTGGTGTACCTCGTTCGCGATAAGCGCACGGGGTCGGAGTACGCCGCGAAGGTGGTGCCCATGAAGAACTATCGCTCGGATAAGAAGCGCGATCAAGTCCGAGCGCTGCTGTGCGAGGCTGGCGTCGCAGCGCTCGCGAAACACGCCACCGTCGTGGGGCTGCGCGACGTCGTCTTCGAGGAGAGTCGGATCGTCGTGATTCAGGAGTGCTGCCACGGCGGCTCGCTCCTCGCGATCGTGCAGAAGCACGTTGATAGGAAGAAGGCGGAGAGGAAGGCTGCGATCAAGGCTGCGGGGAACGCGGGGCCGGGGGCGAAGGCTGCCGCGGAGGTGGCCGCGGGGGGCGGCGCGATGCGCGAGAGGGACGCGAAAATCGCCGTCAGACGCGTCGCGGAGGCGCTGGAACACCTCCACTCGAAAGGGTACGTTCACAGGGACGTGAAGCTCGAGAACTTGCTCCTCGCAAAACCGGGGGATCTGAACTCGTTGAAGCTCGCGGACTTTGGGTTCGCGACCGCGGTGAGCGGGAGCAAACCCGTCGAGAAGGGTTCCGCGTTTGCGCGAAAAGACGACGTCGGCGACCGGCTTCGAGGAACCGTGGAGTACGCCGCCCCGGAGGTGCTCGCGGACTTGGGGTCCTCCGTCGGGAACGGATCGATACACAGCACGTCTCTCGGGAACGTGTACGGGAAGAAGAAGAACGACGACAAAGACGACCCGCCGAAGCCCGTTCGAAGCGCGGCGTCGAAGGCGCTCGCGTCTAAACCCGCGGTGGACATGTGGAGCGCGGGCGTGACCGTGTTCTTGATGCTCGGCGGGTACCACCTCTTCGACGCGTCGCAGGACGCGTACTCGAATCGGCTTCGCATGCACGTGACGCTGCAGAAGGAGTACCAGAAGCCGGCGTGGCAGACGGTGTCGAACGAGGCGAAGTCGATGATTCGCAAGTTGTTGTGCAGCGACGCGGGAGAACGGATGACGGCGTCGCAGTTGTTAAAGGATAAGTGGTTCTCCCAACAAACGCGCCGGACGTCGCTCGAGACGGACGCGTCGCCGACGCGGAGTAGTTTCGGCGTCGACGCCGCGCGGCCGAAGAGCGCGAGGAAAGCGGACGGGGGATCCATGAATCGCTCCAGCGTCGCGAGCACGACGAGCGGTTTGTCCGTCGATTCAAACGCATCCGGCGCCGGCGGCGGGTCGCTTCGGACGACGCACCAGAATTTCGGGAACGTGCTGCGACCGGCGTCGCACTCACCGCGAGGGGCGCTCGTGCCGATGTCCCCGCGGTCGCCGTTGTACGGAAAGCAACCGGCGCTGGCCGCGCCGACGCCCGTGAGCGGCGCGAAGCCGCCCCGGCCGCCGACGGAGGACGAGGATGAGGATCCGTCGAATTCGGAGCTCCCTCCCGGCGGCGCGTCCCCGCCGCCGGGAGGGAATGGGAAAGGGCTCGGGCGGCGTCGGCGGCGGTTCAGCACGGGAGAGGCGGAGGTCTACGCGAAGAGGATGTCCATGGCGAGCGTGGACGAGACCGAACATCTGCCGGATTCCCCGCCGGCTCCGAGGCGACCGCCGACGCCGCCGACGCCCGCGTTGAACATGAAATACGA
The DNA here is from genome assembly GCF_000151265.4 of Micromonas pusilla CCMP1545. Lineage (NCBI taxonomy): Eukaryota > Viridiplantae > Chlorophyta > Mamiellophyceae > Mamiellales > Mamiellaceae > Micromonas > Micromonas pusilla. The sequence goes on from NW_003315885.1 coordinate 1,002,155, forward strand.
CTCCGACGAAGACGACGACGACATGGACGAGTGGGCGTTCCAGCAAGTTGGCGGTAAACGGAACAGCAGGCGGCGGCGGTCGTCCGCGAGCTCGGCCGGGTCGTCGGAAGGGAAGAACGGAGGCAGTCGGCGGTCGTCCGCGACGGAGGACGGCGACGCCGCGGGGGTTTCGAAGACGACGCCGAAAAAGTACGTCGAGAAGTACGGCGCGTAGGAGGAGAGAGGCACGAAGCGAAGCAGGGCGAGTGACGAATTAGTTAGATTTGACGTTGCACCCACACCGCGCGAGATGACATCCCACGCAGACCTAGTATCGACCAGGGGGAGGCCCTCGGTCTGGCCACCGGCCGCCGCGTCCGCCCGGCGGCGGGCCCGGAGGCCCGGGCGGCGGGCCGGGAGGTCCCCACCCTCCGCCGCCGTTTCCTCGCCTGTCGTCCCTGTCCCCGAACCTGTCGTGCCCGTACGACCCCGGCCCCGGCCCCGGCCCCGGCCCGGGCCCGGGCCCGGGACCTCCACGCCGATCGTCGTACCCGCCCCGATCAGGGGGCGGTCCACCTCCGAACCCGTGTCCCGGTCCGTCCCAGTGCCCTCGCGGGGGCGAGCGCCGGTCGCGGTCGTCCCAGTGCCCGCGCGGGGGCGAGCGTCGGTAGTCCCTCGGCGGCGATCGATCGCGCCCGCGCGGCGGCGACCAGTCCCGCGGCGGCGGCCCGCGGCCCGGTCCGGGTCCGCCGCCGTATCGAGGCGGCGAGCGATCGCGCTGGGAAAAACCGCCGTGAGGGGGCGGAGGGCCGAACGAGTCGTACCCGCCGCCGCCGCGTCCCGGGGGCGGTCCCGGCGGGAAACCTCCGCCGCCGCCGCCGCCGCCGCCGCCCGGCGGGCCGCCGCCGCCCGGCGGGCCGCCGCCGCCAGCGCCCGGCGGCGGCAGCGGAGGGAACCCGCCGAGAGGGGGCGGGAATCCGGTCGCGGGGAGCGGCGGCGGAGGGTAGTCCGGGTATCCCCCCGGCGGCGGCCCCGCGGGGAACGCCCCCGGCGACGCCCGCCCCGGGTTGAACTGATTCAAAAGCCGCTGGATGTGCCCGCCGTCGCCCGCGGCGGCCACCGGCTGCTGCGGCGGCGGAGGCATCGCCGGCATCGGAGGCGCCGGGTCGCCTAACGCCTGCGGCGGCGACCGCGGCGGCGTCGTCCCGTCGTCGTCCGGCGCGCGCTCGGGGATGACGATCTTCTTCTTCTCCGCGCTCCCGCCGCTATCTCGCCGCTCCTTCGCGTGCCGCGACGACGACGCGCGCTTCTTCTCTTTGCTCCTCCCTGACTTGCTCTTCCTGCCCGCGTCGTCGCTCCCTCGCTCCGCGGGCATCGCCTTGACGTTCGTCCCGAGTCCTCGTCGGTGGACGACGACCATGAGCATCCCGGCGTCGCCGTACTGCGATATCCGACCAGACGCGGGACCGATCCCGGCGAGATCCATGAGCAGTCTGTCCGCCAGCTTCCCTTGCGGGATGAGGTACGCCTCGACGACGCCGCTGACGGGCTCCGCGATCCCCGCGCGCTCGCGTTTCTTGTATTGCCCCGCGAGAGCGATGACCGCGGCCTCGTTCGTCTTCGGGTTCGGGCCGTTCGGGTCCGGCTCCGCGGCGGCGACGGTGACCGCTCGCGATCGCGAGTTGTCGGAGATTTGCCGAATGAAACGGTTCGTCGCGTCGAACGCGACGCGTCCCTTCACCTCGATCGTGGACGGCAACACCGCGGAGATGTCCGCGCCCTCGCCGCCGATCGGGATCGCCCTCAGGCGGCACTCTTTCAACCCCGCGACTTTCACCGTCCCGGTCCACGCCCCGGGCTCGCCCCCGGCCGCCGACGCGCCGGCGGGGGGTTCCGGCTCGGGGGAGTCCAGCTTCGGCGGCGGCGGCGCGTCCCCGTCGTCGCCGTCGCCGTCGTCAAACGACTTCGTGGGATCGTACTCCTCCTCCTCCGCGCCGCCGCCGCCTCCAGAAGCGTTCGCGACCTCGGTCGCATCGTCTCCCTCCGCGCGCGGTTCGCCGCCGTCGTCGTCGTCGTCGTCGCTCGCGCCCGCCGCGGCGAAGTCCTCGAAGCTCGGCAGCTCCGCCGCGCGCGGCGCCGGCGGGGCCTCCCCCTCCCCTCCGCCCGCGCCCGCCTCGATCGGCTCCTCCCCCACGCCGCTCTTCTCTTCGTCGTGTACATCGTGCGTCCCGAACACGCCGTCCACGAGCGCGCCGTGGGTCTCGATCACCTCGCCCTTACGGTTCGTCCGCGTCCGCAGCTCCTCCGGGGTTTCCTTCAAAAACGCGTCCTCGCCGACGAGCGCCTCTCGCTCTCTTCGCATCTCCTGCAAATCCTTCCTCGCGAGCTCCGTGGGAGAGAGCACGCACAGCACCTGCGGCGTGAGCTCCCCGCGCAAGACGCGTCCTCTCAGGTGCGGGTTCGAGGGGTCTTTCAGGTTGAAGATCAGCGTCCGCGCCTTGGCGTTGTACGTCTCCGGCGTCGCCGCGAGATGCAACGCCAGCTCCACCTCCGCCGCGAGCGCGTTCACGTCGACGTCGCCCGCGCCGCCGCCCGCTTCCAATGCCGCCATGTTCAGGGCTTCGATGAACTTCGCGAGCGCGTTGTTGCGCGCGTTGTTCCTCGGTTCGTCCGCGCGATCGAGTTTCGGTTTCGACGGCTTCGATCTCGAACGATTTCCGGACGCCGCCTTGGCCGCCTTGGCCGCGAGAGGGACGTCGTCAGAATCGGACGCGTCGTCGTCGTCCACGACGACCGAAGCCGCCTTCCGCTTCTTCGCCTTCCCCGCGGGGTCCTTCCCGACCGCGGTGCCTTCCTTCGGCCACGAGACTTCCATCTTGAGTATCGCCTCGTACAGGTCGATCTCCTCCTTCTCTTTGCTGTCGCTGTACCACAGCGTCGCGGTCCGCTTCCCGACGTTCACCTTGAGGACCTCGGCGTTGTACCACTCCCCGGTGTCCGGCCACAGGACTTGGATGCGCGCGCCCTTGAACTCCGAGCCGAACTCGGAGATGGACACGAGCTTCCTGTCCGGGTCCCACGCGCCCTGGACGCGATGCGAGGGGGGGGGAGGGGAGGGGGGGCGGCGGATCGTCAGAAACGACGGACGAGACGGGGCTTTTTTTCTCGTCGATCGAAACAATCGGCGAACTGCGCGCGATCGAGGCGCGCGAGAGACGCGTCTCGGGCGCGGGGGGGCGCCGCCGCGGTCGTCCTCGCGAGTCCAAAGGGGTTCGGAAGAGGGGCGGGACGTACCGCCATCGTGTGCGAGTGTTCTCCTCCGCGTCGTCGCTTCTGATCCCGCCGGCCGTCGGTTGAGTCGCTCGAGAATTCCGACGACGAGGCGGCGGGGCAGGCGCGCGATTTCCAACTGAAGTGCAAGCTGGCACGTGCCGAAAAAGGGGGAACGAGATGCAGAACGAAGACGCGGGGGGCACGCATCTCGCATCAACATGGGGTGCCTTTGCCTCGGCGGCGACAAGAGCGGCGGCAAGAGCGGCAAGAAGAAGCTCAAGCTCGTCCTCGTCGGCCTCGACGGCGCCGGGAAGAGCACGCTCCTGCAGACGATGCTCGGGGAGAAGCCCGAGAAGACGATGCCGACGTTCGGGTTCAACAACGCGCGCACGAAGCAGCGCGGGTTCGACATCGACCTGTTCGACCTCGGCGGCGGGAAGCGAATCAGAGGGATATGGAAGGCGTACATGGCGGACGTGCACGGATGCGTCTTCGTCGTCGACGCCGCGGACGCGGACCGCCTGGACGAGTGCCGCGAGGTGTTCGCGGATACGTTACGCGATCCGCACCTCAGCGGGAAGCCCATCGTCGTCTTCGCGAACAAGCAGGACCTCCCGAGCGCCAAGTCTGAGGCGCAGATCGCGACCGCGCTCGGGCTCGCGACGCTGCAAAACTCGCGGCATAACATCGTTCCGTGCGTCGCGCGGAGGATGTCCGCGAGCGAAGCCGCGGACAAGCGCGTCGACGTCGGGATGCGTTGGATGCTCGAGCAGGTGGGACGGGACTGGGACGAGCTCAACCCGCGGGTTCTGAGAGAGGCCGAGGTCGCGAGGTTGAAGGAGGAGGAGCTGCGACGCGAGCGTCTGAAGCGCGGGGCGGAGAGCAGGCGCGAGAGGCTGGAGCAAGAGGCGGCGGAGGCGGAGAGGGCGAGACTGGACGAGGTCGCGCCGGCGTCGGCGGAGGAGGAGGCGCGCGGGGACGGGGACGGGGACGGGGAGGGCGGCGGCGGCGGCGGTCGTGGTGATGGTGATGGTGATGGTGATGGTGATGCTGGTGGTGGTGGTGGGGACGCGGCGCCAGAGGAGAAGACGCATTACGTGTAGCCGCGGCGGGTTCTCGTCGAATCGCAACGCGCGAGATGTATTAAATCCACTCGCGTCGGTCGCGATCGGACTCGCGCGCGCGCGCGCGCGTGCTCTTCAACCACAACCTCCGCCTGCCACGTGATACCGTAATCCGTTCCACTCCACTCCCGCGTCGCTCGCGCCGCCGCTCACACGCGCTCGCACTCGAGCAGGCGGCTAAAATAAAACTGCGTCGCGGTCATCTCCCGTCGCGTCACTTTAAACCCCGCCGCCTTGAGCGCGCTCTCCACGTCCTCCTCCGCGTGAAGGTACGCCCGCGTCGCCTTGGACGGCCCCGGGAAGAGCTCGCCGACGCGCTTCAGGATGGAATACGCCAGCGTCTTCGGCGCGAACGACACGATGAGCTTGTCCTCGCTGAGCGACGCGAGGTGGTTGATCATCCCGTTGACGCGATCCGTGGGGTAGTGAATCATCACGTCGATGCACGTCACGACGTCGTACTTCCCGGAGCACTCCTCGAGACCGAGGGCTTCGAACTTCGGCGCGACGGACGGCGCCTTCTTCCCCGCGGCGATTTCGTTGTTGAAGCGCACCTCCGCCTCGCCGACCATCGCGGAGGAGATGTCGCTGGCGCTGACGGCGGCGCCCGACAACGCGAGCGGGATCGCGAGCGAGCCGGTGCCGCAGCCGGCGTCGCACACGGTGACGCCGTTCATGTCCTTCCCCGCCATCCAGCCGATCACCTTGTCCACGGTCTTTTGATGCCCCTGGCGGATGTCGAGCTGGACCTTGTTCACCTCGTCCGTCTCGCCGTAGATCTTTTTCCATCGATCCGCGCCGACGGTGTTGAAGTAGTTCCTCACGGACTCCGCCTCGTCGCCGCCCGTCTCGGACATCATGCTCTCGCGGCGGCGGTTCGGGTCGGTGACGACGAGGAGGCCGGCGACGCCGGCGACGGCGGCGGCGCCGCCGACGGCGAGGCCGACCCCGGACGCGGTCTGCGAGATCGCCTCCGTCGCGGCGAACGCCGCGGACGGGGCGAGGGACGCCGCCGCGAACGACGCCGCGGCGAGAGACGCGGGCTTGGCGGAGGGAACCGCCGCGGGCTTCTTGTTCGCCTTGTCGGCGGACGCGCGAGGGGCGACGACCGCGCGGGCGGTGCATGAGGTGACGGCCGGCATGGTTCTGCGGGAGGGAACGAGCGGGTGACGTATCGTTGAGCGCGTGCGATCGATCGGGAAAATGTTTTTCGCCCTCGGAGCGGCGACGGGACGGACGATGCGCGTCGACGCGCGACGCGGTGATCGACGGCGAGCGCGAGAACGCCGAACGCGGAGGAAGCGACGGAGGATTCCGTGTCCAACGGGCGCACCTTGAGGTTCACAAGCGACGACGCGACGGGTGAAAGTGTCTCGCGAGAACGAGCCGTCACGACAAGATCTTCCAGCTTGAGATCGGATAATGAGGTCGAGAGATCAGTGTACTCGCGTATGTGCAAACAGTACAAAATAGTAGTTTTTTCGCGTACTCGCGCTGTCACCTCCGGGTGTCCGGGTCGGAGCGACCACCGGAGAGCTACGTCCTCAATTCTCATCGCGCGCAGTGGGCGTAACCGACGCGCACGATGCCCACCGCGAAAAAAATCACGAGCCTGTTCCCCAAATCCAAGGCGGGGAAGGACGCGAAGGGGAAGGGCGCGAAGGGCGCGAAGCGAGCCGCCGCGGCGATAGGTGCGTCCCTCCCTCGTCGTCGTCCCGTCGCGCGACAATTCGCTTCGCTCCGAGATCCGAGGTCGCGTCGGCACCGTTCGCTCACCACCACCCTCCCCCACCCGAACCATCGCGCAGTCGAGGAAGAGGCCGAGGACGAGTCCGAGACGTACCTCAAGATCCTGAAAACGTTCGACATGTCCACGGAGTACGGCCCCGCGTTAGGCTTGACGCGGTTGGAGCGATGGAAACGCGCGGAAGGATTCGGGCTCCATCCGCCCGCGGACGTGCACAAGATCCTCACCGAGCGCGACGCGGATGGGACGCTCGCGAAGTGCGTGTGGGAGAACATCGTGTGAGCGTCGGAAGCGATGACTGGACTGCCGATGAGAGAGCAGAGAGAGTGGGGGGGAGTGCGCGCGCGCGCGTGGATGCGCGCGTTCGCACGGCGACGACGACGAAGACGACGGATGTGATGCGACGGAACGAATTCGCGTACAACGTACTGTACGCCCCGCGCCGATCGCCGTGCTTCCCTCCCAGCCTCCTCTCGCTCGCTCACTTCACCCCCCGCGCTCGCCTCGCCTTGACCCACGCGTAGTGCTCCCTGTACGTATCGTCCATCGGATGCTCGTACGAGCTCCTCCCCGTGGCGGCGTGGTGGTAAAACTCCCTCCCCGAGCCGTCGACGTGTTCGCTCCACCCGGGCGGCGGCGGCGCGAGCAGCGCCCACTCCGCGACGAACAGCAGATCCTCGTCCCGCTCGAGGTCCATGCCCAAGTACAGCGCGTAGAGTTCGACGTCTTCCCGGTCCGGTGGGGTATCGCTGACGCACCGCAGGAGCGCTTCGCGCTCGTGGAGCGTCATCGAGGCGCGCGGGGGGGGCGTGGAAGGCCTCGGCCACGCGTCGCGGGAGGCGCCGTCCGACGCGCAGCCGGCGTCGGCGTCGGCGTCGGCGTCGGCGTCGGCGTCCTCCTCCTCCTCTTCCATCTCTTCCTCTTTCTCTGTCTCGTCGCTCGACTCGCGCGCTCGCACTCGCACTTCAGCCGCCGCCTCGATCGCGCGCGGTGATTCCTCGGTCACCACTCGTGACTCCATCGCGCACGCCGCCGCCGCGGCGGCGACGACGTTCGCCGCGAGCGCCTCCGCCGCCGCCGCCAGCTGCGCGTCGTAATCCGCCGCCGCCGCCGCCGCCGGCGTCTCCGCGCCGCCGGCACCGCCCTCCTCCTCGCGCGCGCGCGCGCGCCCCGGCGGCGCGAGCGTCGCGCGCTTCCCGCCTCCGCCGCGCCGCGCGTTTTTCCCTCTACCCGCGCGCGTCCCCGCCGCCGCCGCCGCGCGCGTACTCCGCTTCGGCAACAGGCTCGCGCGGTACGCAGAGGAGGAGCACCCGGCCGGGATCGGCATCGACTTCGTCCCGCGTATCATCGGCGACGGCGGCGCGCGCGGGGAGGAAGAAGACGGGACGGACCGCCCCCCCGGCCGGGGCGCGCCCGTCAGCGTCGTCCCCGGTGGCGGCGCGTTTGCGTTTTGCGCCGCGCATCGGATCTCCATCGCGCGAAACGCGTCTCGCTTCCGCTCGATCGTCGAGCTCAGCGCGGTGAGCGCCGGCGACGTCGCGGCCGCGCTTCTCAGGCCAGACATCGCGCGCTGGCGACGGCGTGAGTGGGAGCGGTGGTGGGAACGAAGGGGTCGGCGACGACGGGACGACGCGCGGAGGACGAGACCGACGTCGCCGAACGCGACGATTGGGGCGAGATCTAAAATGGGCGTCGACGCGAGGACGCGCGCGCGTCGCACCTTTGGGCTGACGCGCGGCCTCGTCGGCGCGCGGGCATCTTTCGTCTTCGTCGTCTTCGCGAGCCGCTTCTTCTTCGACGGCGCGCTCGTCGCGACCGGCATCCCTGCGCGCGCGAGGGGGCGCGCGGGGCTGATTTGGAACGCGAACGGGCGCGAGCGAACTCTCTCGGTCGGCCCGACGCCGCGCCGTCGCGACCAGACGCGACCTCGCCTCGAGACGAAATCGCCGCCGCCCCGCCCCGGCGCGCAGTGCTCGCGGCGCCGAGCGACGGCCTCGCGCGTCGAGACTCCCGGACCCCGGGCGTCATGTCCACGGAGGCGGCGGCGGAGGCGGAGGCGTCGCGCCTGAACGACGCGTACGACCTCGACGACACCGCGGCGTGGGTGAGGACGAACGCGCTGCGACGCGTCGCGCTGCAGATGCCGGACGAGCTCCTCCGCGACGCGATGGCGGTGGCGGCGGCGTTGACGCGCCGATGCAACGCGCCCTCCCGCGGCGGCGGCGGCGGCGGCGACGCGGAAGACAACGCCGGCGTGCGCGTGTTCGTGCTCGCGGACACGACGTTCGGGTCGTGCTGCGTCGACGAGGTGGCCGCGGCGCATCACGCCGCGGACGGCATCGTGCACTACGGCCGCGCGTGCCTCTCCCCGGTGTCGCGGCTCCCCGCGCGGTTCGTCTTCACGAAGCAGCCCGTGGACGTCCGCGCGTGCGCGGCGGCGATACGCGCGCACGCTGCGACGCTCGCGGGTGGGGACGTCGACGCGGTGGTCGTTCTCGTGGACCAGGAGCACGCGCACGCGGCGGCGGAGCTGAGGGACCGCGCGTCGTCGGCGACGACGATTCGCGGCGGCGACGGCGACGGCAGCGACGACGGCGACGCGACGCCGCCGGTCCCGGTCGTCGTCGCGGACGCGCTGCCCGTGGAGGCGCTCCCTCGGTCGCGCGCGAGAGCAGCGCGGGACGGGTGCGAGCCCGCGACGGCGTCGTCGAGCCGCGGCGAATGCTGCGGCGGCGGCGGATGCGGCGGGCCGTCGACGGCGGCGGCGGCGGCGGCGGCGACCCTCGTCGACTCCGAGGGCGGGCGGCGCGACGTCCACGGGGACGAGAAGAAGGACGACGACGACGACGACGACGACGACGACGGACACGGTCGCGTTGCCGGGCAGAGGTTCCGGTACCCCCCCGGCGTGACCGGGATGCGCGCGTGCCACTTCGTCTGGGTCGGAGGCGGCGAGTCCCCCGCGTTGACGACGACGCTCGCGCTTCTCCACGGACGCTGCCGCGGCGTCTCGCAGTTCGACCCGTCCTCGAATCGCATCGCCCCCGAGGCGACCGGGACGGCGCAGGTGAGTCGGGTCGTGAAGCGGCGGCGGTATCTGATCGAGCGCGCGAGAGAGGCGAGGGTCGTCGGCATCGTCGCCGGGACGCTCGGGGTGGCCGGGTACCTCACCGCGATCGCGAACTTGCGGAAGTTGATCGCGAAGTCCGGAAGAAAGTCGTACACCGTCGTGGCGGGGAAGCCGAACCCGCAGAAGCTCGCGAACTTCCCGGAGATCGAGTGCTTCGTGTTGGTGTCATGCGATCAGACCGCGCTGATCGACGGGAGGGAGTACCTCCAGCCGGTGATCACGCCGTGGGAAGCGGAGGTGGCGTTCAGTCACGGAGAGGTGTGGGACGGCGAGGTGCGATTGGATTTTAAGCACTTGCTCGAGCCGGGCAGAGGCGGCGACGGCGGCGGCGACGGCGGCGGCGAGGCGGAGCCGGAGTTTTCGTTCCTCAGCGGCGGCGTCCGCGCGGCGCAGCGAGAGTTCAACAGCCTGAGCGTGGACGACGACGACGACGACGACGACGACGACGACGACGACGACGACGACGACGTCCTCGGCGACGGCGGCGGCGGCGGCGGCGGCGGCGCGGCCGCGGCGACGCAGCTCGCCGTGCGCGCGTCCAACGCCCTCAGCGCGCGCGACGCCGGCCGCGTCGTCGCCGAGGTCAACACCGGCGCGGAGTACCTCCTCGGACGAAGGACGTACGTCGGGTTGGTCCCGACGCCGAAGCGCGGCGAGGACGGCGCCAACGAAGACGCGCCGTTGATCGCCGCGGAGGGTTTGAAAGGCCGCGCGCACGAGTACGCGAACGAGCGATGAGTCACACGTAGGATAGCAGCGCCGCGTCGGCGTGATACTGACTGCGAGGGTGTGGTGGTAGAAGTACAGTGCGCCCTAGCTACGGCAGCGCGCCGGGGGTTCGTCGGTCGGACGGTCGACGGTCGTCGGATCACGCCTCCGCCGCCTCCGTTTTCGGCGGCGACGCCTCCGCTTTCGGCGGCGGCTTCTCCTTCTTCTCGCCCCCTCCCGCCGGCTTCTTCTTCGCCGCCGCCTCCGCGCTCTTCTCGTCCTCCTTCATCGCGGTCGCGAACACCCTCTCCCGCGCGACCGCCTCCACGAACGCCGCGGTGTCCGTCTTGAGCAAGTGATGCTTCCACGACAGCGGCGCGCCCTTCGCCACCGCGAGGTGCGTCGGGTCGTAGTGAAACGCGTGGTCGTAGTGGCTCCTCTCCGGGTTCGGCATGTACCCCGGGTTGATCTTCTTCCACATCTCCTTCGACGCCGCGATGCGATCCGCGCGCCGCTGCTCGATCGGCTTCGGCGGGATCTTCTCCGGCGGCTTCTGCGTTCGCTCGACGTCGGTGCGCATCGCGTCCGGCGCGATTCGATTCCCGTTCCCGTCGAACCACGCGTGCCGGGAGTTGAACGCGTGCGTCGCCGCGGACACGTGCGTCACCCCGGGAGCGGCGTCGCTCGCGGTCGCGGTCGTCGCCGCCGCCGCCGCGATGGCGAGCGGCGGCGGCGGCGGCGGCGGCGCGGACGACGACGCCGCGGGCGCGCTCGTGGACTCGACCGCGGAATCGTCCGGGAGTTCCGAATCCTCCGCCGGAGGACCGGTCCGCAGGCCGTCGACGTGAGGGCGGCTGTACACCATCCTCGCCATCGACTTCGTGAGCGACTCGCCTAAGACGTCGGCTCCCATGGCGCGCGTGCGAACGAGAGCGCGCGCGTGCCTCGGTGCCGCGGTGCGCGCTGCGTGCCGCGGAGGACGAGTGCGATTCGCGCCCGATTTGGGCGGGTTTTGGCAGGGGTTTTGGGGAGCTGCATGTTCTCGGAAGGGGGGATCTTTCCTCTCCGGCGGCGGCGATCGGCGCGCACTACACGCCGCGCCGCGATCATCATGGCCGAGGAACCAACGGTTGAACCCACGGAAGAGGCGACCACGGAGACGGAGACGCCCGCGGACGCCCCCGTCGTCGGAGAGAAGCGCAAGGCGGACGACGCGAAGGCGGACGACGCGGACGCCCCCGCGGACGCGGACGCGGACGCCGACGAGCCCGATGCGAAGAAGCAGGCGACCGAGCCGGAGACGACCGAGCCGGAGAAACCGAAGTACGCGCCCGTGAAGCTCGGCCCGAAGACGTTCGAGACCCCGGAGGACATGGTGAAGTATTTCTCGTGGATCCTGAACAACATGACGATCAACCAGGACATGAACGACTACGAGCGCATGGTCGTGGAGCCGTGCCTGAGGACGGCGCATCCTGACGCGGAGAAGAAGATCGGATCGGGGATCAAAGCATTTCAGATCCGCACGCACCCGGAGCACGAGACGCGGTGTTACACCGTCATTCGCACGGACGGCACGACCGAGGACTTCTCGTACCGGAAGTGCGTGGAGGTGCTGTTCCCCGGGTACACCCCGAACGCGCCGAAGAACAGCGGAGGCAGGGGGGGCGGCCGCGGCGGGGGCGGCCGCGGAAGAGGCGGCGGCGGCCGCGGAAGAGGCGGCGGCGGTCGCGGTGGAGGCGGCCGCGGCGGCGGCGGGCGCGGCGGGCGCGGTGGTGGACGCGGCGGGCGCGGGGGTGGACGCGGCGGGCGCGGGGGTCGCGGCCGCGGCGGGCGCAAGTAGGGCGAAACCAAACGCTTCGCGCGCGGCGACGCATTCGTGAGGCTTCCGCCGGGTATCGCCACCGTAATCGCATTGCTACTCGTCGCCGTGGACGCCGCGCGCGCGCCTCGTCATCCCCGCGCGCCGCCGTCGCCGTCGCTCTCGTTGTTCGCGCCCGAGCCGAACAACGGCGCCCAAAGCGCGTTGTGTAACCCCCACGTGACGCCCGTGAGGACGTTGAACCCGTCCACGACCGCCGCCGTCGCGGCGTCCGCGAGGTCGATCTCCGCGCCGCCTGGATTTTGCCGCGACTTCGCGAGCTTCGCCCCGGCGTTCCTCGCCGCGACCGCGATCCCGATCGGCGCGGTGACGAGCGCGAGCGTCGGCACGCTCACCGCGGCGACGAGCGGCGCCGCCGGGTTCGTCGCGGGCTCGAACGGCTTCACGACTTCGTTCAAGTACCGCCGCCACCCCTCGTCTAAGTTCCACTCCTCCGCGCCCTCGCGGAGTAACCCTAAGTAACGCTTCGACGGCCACAGTTTCGTGCCTACGTCCACGTCCGGGTACGTCAGCGTGATGGCCGTGATCGACGTCCCGCCCGCGTCCGGATACCCCGCCAGCGTCACGACTTCCGTCTCGTACGACGTCTCCGTGCGTAAGATGTACCTCCACTCCTCGTCCGTGACGACGTACGCGACGCCGTGCACCTCTCGCGAGTACTTACTCAACGACGAGTCCGAGCCGTCGTCGTTGATGATGTCGGCGTCGCCGTCGTCGGCCACCGCGTCGTCCGACGTCGCGGTCGTCGTCCCGATCCGTCGCACGGACGCGAACCCGGGCTCGACGTACGGCAGACCCGGGACGTTGAAAACGAGCTCGTACCCGCGCAGGACCGCGGGATACGACGCGGACGGGCTGATCCCTCGCACGCCGTTCATCGTCTTCGTGTTCACGTTGCTGCCGTACGCGAAGTAAATCACGCACCCGGGCGGGGCGACGATGGCGTCGGACGCGGACGAGGAAGACGCCTCGGCGGCGGTTCGATCGGAGGCGGACGCGTTCGCCGGCGGTGACGTCACGGCGTCCGCGCGGACGACGCGGTTCGCGAGCGCGCGCGGGCGGGAAGGGGATAGACGCGAACGCGCGGCTGGGAGCGCGCTCTGCGCGACAATCGCTCGCGGGCACGACGCTCGCATCGTGGCGAGGCGTCTTCCGGGACGGGAGCCGGGTGCCTTTCGAGATGCGCGCGGACTCTCGTGGCTTCAGCGTGCGTTGTTCCCGCGCCAAACGCGACTGAACGCGTAAATGATCAAATTTTACGCGTCGCACCCGAATTTATGCCGCCGGTACCAGTATATTTTGCTGACTCGGACACGTTTCGCGGTGCAGAATGCCCGGATTGGCTGTTAGGTTTTCTGCAGCAGCAGATCCTGTCTGATGAGAAAATTTTTTTTGGTGTCGAAGAGCCATTTCTTTTGGAAGCCTGGGACGCGGCGCGTGTTTATGAAAGGGAATATCTTTACCTTCTTTACAATGAGAAAGGCGCGACGGGATACATAATAGCTATACAAATCACCCGTCCGGCGTCGTCTCAAATCTTCATCATCATCTTTCGTTCCCTCTTTTCTTTTGTCCTCGGAAGGACGACTTCTCACCCCACCACGATGCGCCGTCGACTCTTCTGGTTAAAATATAAGAGCTCGACAGACAGGCACCCGCTATTACAACAGGTTCAAAAAGCGCCTAGCAAAGAATCGTTCGTTCGTTCGTTCGTTCGTTCGTTCGACTCTCGCTTACGCGGCGACGTACCCCGGGTCCGTCTCGACCTGCTCGTCGAGGTTGTTGAGGTCCTTCTGGGAGAACCACCCCGCCTTGCCCGCGACGATGCGCACCGGCCCGAGCGCCGCGATGAGAATCGGGAAGAGCATCGCCGCGGGGGAGCCCTTGATCCACCACATCACGCCGAGGCACGCGATCTGCATGTACGTGAACTTCTTAAGCGTGCCGAGGTCGGTCGCGCGGTCGTTGCCCGCGGAGAGCGGGTGCGTCTTCGGCATCTTCTTCGAGTCCGTGATCATGCACATGAACACGCGCTCGATGAACTCGTTGCCCCTCATGGCGGAGAGCCCGAGGTAGAAGAACAGACCGTTGAGGACGCACATCGGAATCTGGCCGAGGATCGGCTTGAGGTAGAGGATCGCGCAGCCGATGAGGATGTTGAGCACGAGCGGGGTCCAGCGGGACTCGATCACGCCGGTGACCTCTTCGCGGCCGGTGGCCTCGTTCACCTTCGTGTCGGAGAGCGACTTGACGTGCGTGATGGAGTGCACGGTGGAGGCGCAGATCCACGGGAGGCCGCAGATGGACGTCGCCGCGGTGATGAGCGAGAGCCAGAACATGTCGAGGTGGTACGCCGCCTTCTTCTTGAGGCCGACGGAGTTGTTCACGAGACGCGTCGTGATGTTCTGGTCCATGTACAGGAGAATCGCGCACGCGGGCGCGGGCGCGAGCGCCGCGAGCTTGACCCAGTTCGGCACCGCGAAGATGTCGATCACCCAGGACCGCGCCGCGGTCGGCGCGAGAGATGCCGGGAGGGACAGCGCGTCGAGGGACAGGCCGTACGTCGCCGTGAGCCAGGACGCGAACGCGCAGCCGACGGCGACGGCGATCGTCGGCGCGAAGTCGGAGACGATGTTACGGATCGCCTCCGGGCCGTACGGCTGACGCTTCAGGCCGGAGAGGAAGAGACCGGCGTAGAGCGTCACGAGCGCGATGAGCGCGGACGACAGCGCGAGCGTGCCGGAGATGGCCGGGTTGAAGAACATGGAGATGATCTTCTTCGCGGACTCGACGCAGAAGATGCACGCGACGAGGCACGCGAACGTCTCGTCCGTGAACTTCGTGAAGAAGCGCACGAGGTTAGACGACGACGTCACCGCGACGAGCATGAGGATCACGGACGTCCAGATCCCGATCCACGCGTACGTACCGAAGAACGGAAGGCCGTACTGCATGCACGTCGTGTAGAGGATCGCCGTGTACGTCACGACGGAACCCGTGGACGCGAGGATGGAGAGCGGCTGACCGCAGCCGATGGCGTAGATGATGCCACCGATGGCCGTGCCGACGATGACCTCGGTCGCGCCGAGCATGCCGTTGGTCGCGCCGGTGAGGACCGCGCCGAAGGCGATCGCGGGCGCGAGCGCCGCGAAGAAGAGGAAGCACACGGACGCCTGCAGATCGGAAGTTTTGGGGTCGCGGCGATCAGTAATTTGATTTTTTTAGGCGTGCACGAACAATTTCGCCTTGTTATCCGGCATTGATAATCCGCTGGACGATTCCCGCGCGCGGCGCGGCGGGACACCGTCCGACCCCCCCTCGCGAGGACGAATCGCGAGGAAACGGGTTCCAGAAAAAACTCCGAGAAGCGCGGGAAGTCCCGAGGCGATACGCGCGCGTATCGACGACGGCTCGTTTTCCCGCGCGCCGGACGCGTGCGTGCGTGGCAATTATGGGTGATCGTTCGGATTAGCGAAGGGGTACGAGAGCGATCGGACGCACCAACGCCTTGCCGTTGAGCCCCTGCTTGAAATCGTCGAGGTACACCGGCGTGCGGCCCGCGATGTCGTCCTTGATGCCCTTGAACGGCGCCTCGATGAGCGGCTCCGCGGCGGCGCGGACGACGACGGACGGCTTCGCGGTCTTGCGAACGGAGAGCTTGACGGAATCGCCGACGACGGGCGCGCCGTAGAGCGTCGTCGCTTTCGCCTTCGCGGAGACGCGAGCGCGGGCGCGGAGCCCGAGGCCGAGGCCGAGCGTGGTGTTCATGGTGACAGCCTGCATTTTGCCGAGTTTACGTGAACGTAAAGTGGCTGCGCGGTGTGAAGTACCCCCGCACGCGCTGGAATCGCGCTCTTGAGCAGATAAGCCAATGAGATTCGCCGATTCATCGGTCTGGATTTCGCACGTCGGAATTTAAACGGCAACGGTTAAACCCAGAATGACGGTTCAACCGACCGCGGTGCCGTGACTAAATTCGCGCGAACAGAACGTTCTGACCGCGCAAAATGCGAGCGGAAGTTTCGTTTGGTTCTCCGCCGGGAAGGTCCGCGACGACGAGCACGGATTCGTACTACCCTCACGGGCGCATCGTCCATCGTCTATTACAACGCTGGCGTCACCCGCGTTAGCGCTACCCTGCCCCGTCGCCGTCCGTCGAGTCCCCTCCGCTCTTCTCCCCGCCGCGTGTCGCTCCTCGTCGCCCGCCGTCACTGGATCGCGCCCGACTGCAACAGCTCCCTCGACAGCGCCTCGTTCCCTTGGAGGAGCTCCTTGAGGTTCGACTCCGTCTCCGCGAGCGCTTTCTGGAGGTAGTCCTTCTGGCCCTCTGATTTCTTAATCTCCTCGTCGCTCGCCCTCGCGATCTCCTCCAGGCCGGTCATGATCGCGGACTTGTCCTCGCGCACGAACGACCTGCCGAACCCTTTGTAGCATCCGACGCCCGCGGGCAGGGGCTCGAGCTCGTGCCTCGTGAGCGCGCTCCTGTGGATGTCTTGCTTCTTCTGCATGATCGTCGTCACGAGCTGCTTGTGCTTCTGCGTGATCTCGACGTACTTCGCCTGGGCGTGAAGGAAGGGTGAGGCGAGAGCGGTCGACGGTCAGATTCGTCCCCGGGGCGGTTCGTTCGTTCGTTCGTCTTGAAAAAGTCAAATACGAATGGAGGAGGGACCGCGCGCGGCGCGGGCGCGACGCCGCGCGGGGACGGACCTGAAGTTCCTGGAACTGCTTCATCGCCTCGGACTGTTCGGACGCCATCTCGCCTGAGTTTACGTACCCCGTGCGCGTGCCCGGCGCGGTCGCGTGTGCGACGCGATCGGCGACTCCAACGACTTCGTTCGCGCGCCGCGCCGCGCCGAACCGCGTTTCGCGTTCTGTTCGTTTTAGAATCTTCCCTCTCGCGCCCGCGCGCCTTTTCGTCGACACACGTCGCCGCGCGCGATCGACCCTGCGCGCGATGTCGACGGCGCTTCGCGCGATCGTCCTCGCGGCGCTCGTCGCTCAAGTCGCCGCGGACTGTCCTAAGGATGTCTTCCAGGCGGTCCCGCCCTCGGTGCGTCTCGCGCGGGCTCGACGCGCGACGACGCGACGGTCGACACTCTCGTCGCTTCGACGAAGTAATTTAATTTCCGCGCGCGCCCCTCGTGCCGTCCCTTCGCGCGCGACAGACGACGACTGACATCGCTTCCGTTCCCTCCCGCGCGCGCTCAGGTCACGATGGACACGATCCCCGACCAGCTCGAGTGGAAAGTCGCCCCGGACAAGGTACGCGCCGCGCTCGCGCGGACGGGATCTCGCCCCCGCGCTCGTGGCTCCATTCTCGGGCTCCCTCCCAGAAACGAATGCCCCGCGCATTCATTCTGACGTCCTCCCCTCTCGCTCACTTCCATCGCATCGCAGACGCGCGTGTTCGCCAAATCCGAGAGCGGGATGGTATACATTGCGAAAGGCGACGGCACCGGTCTGCTGCCGTTCGTGGACGAGACCCCGAACCTGCAAGGGACGTCAGAGGCGGCCGTCCACCCCGACGGGAACTCGAGAAACGTCTTGGAGATCATCTCTCCGTCGGACGCGTCCCCGTTCATCATCCTCCAAGGCTGGGGCTCCTATAACTGGGCTTCCAGAGACATGGGGACGACGTGGATCCAGCCGTGCGAGATCCCCGGGTCGGACAAAGAAAACTGCTTCGCCTCGCCGGTAGGGAACACGGGCTCGCGGATGAGCTCACTGTTTAAGATTAATCCGGAGTTTCCCGAGTACGTCCTCGCGATGACGCTTCGAAGGTCGTGCATGAACGCGGACGCCGCGACCGGGGAGCTGTGCGGTGAGGATCTCATGCACTCGAGCGATTTCGGTAAGACCTGGGTGAATCTCACGACGCTGTCGGACTCGCGCATCGCCGGGTTCGTGGATTTCGACTGGGCGCCCGTGGCGCCCGGGACGCAACTGGACGGCCCGGAGGACCACCCGGGGATACTCGCGACCGTGTACGAGTCGAACCAGGACATGATCGACGGCTTGCAGAAGTCATGGGACTACAACGTGCACTTCGTGTGGTCGCACGACCTGTTCAAGACGGAGCACAACCGAGTGTTGATGTGCGGAAATTCGTTCGAGGTTTTAAACGGCGACATCTACGTCGCGCAGCTCCGCGACTGCGAAAAGTACCATCAGTCCTCCGCGGAGGATAAAGCGAACGCGGACACGTTCCCGGGGACGGAGATCGCGCTGCGTGTGTCCATCGACCGCGGCGGCTCGTTCGCGGAGACGTGCTTCCCCGTCTCCCTCGCGGAGAAGGGGTACACGATCTTCGACTATCGCGAAGACGTCGGCGGGCCGGATTTCATCTCCGTGAATCACGACGAAGAAGACCCGGTGGAGTCGCGCGCGCCGATGGGTAACTTATACAGCAGCGATAAAACGCTCCAGCTCTTTTCGTTATCCATGCGACGCAACGTTCGCTTCGGCGGCAGCGCGGTGGATTTCATCAACGTCGAGGGGATACACGGGATATACATCGCGAACCAGATCGACGGCGGCGCGTTTTCCGACCCCTCCGTCGTCAGCGGTCGCGGCCGCGTCGAAGACTTCGTGCACACGAGGATCACGTACAACGGCGGCGGGTCCTGGCAGTCGATCACGCCGCCGCTGACGGACTCCGAGGGTAAACCGATCCGGTGTCACGCCGTCGGGAACGGCCGGTGCGAGCTGCACTTGCACGGGGAGTCGCACTGGCAGCAAGGGAGCTGGAAGACGAGGCTCGGGTCCGTGTACTCGCAAAAGTCCGCCCCCGGGGTCATCCTCGCGACCGGGAACGTCGGGCAGTACCTCTCCGCGGACGCGAACCTCGTGAACACGTACTTGTCCCGAGACGCGGGGTCGACGTGGGAGGAGATCCTCAAGGGGCCGCACATATACGAGTTCGGGAACCACGGCGGGTTAATCGTCGCCGCGCAGCTCGCGTCCGCGGGACCGACGGACGAAGTGTGGTTCACGCGAGACGAGGGCGCGTGCTGGGAGGGTCCGATCAAGCTGTCGAACAAGATGAGCGTGCACAACATCCGCGTCGCGCCGGACAGCATCGGCGACGTGTTCATCATTCACGGCACGGACTCCGAGGAGAGGGACGGGGACCCGGACGGGGTGATGTACATCCTCGACTTCAACCGCCTCACGGTGTTGGACCCGAAAAATAATATGCAAGCGTCCGCGTTTACGTTTCCGGTGTGCTCGGACTCGGACTACGAGACGTGGTCGCCGAACCCTCCGGGCGCGCCCGGGAAGTGCATCCTCGGCCAGAAGTACTCCCTCGCGCGTCGCAAGCGCGATGTTCGGTGCTTGAACGAGCCAGATTACGAGAAGAAGCACGACGAAGCGACGAAGTGCCCGTGCGACGCGCAGTACGACACCGAGTGTCAATACGGGAGCGAACGCGTCGACGGTTTGGGCGACTGCGTGAAGATGGACGACATCGACGTCGGCAGATGTGCGGTGTTAGAGTGCGTGGAAATTCCGAGCTCGAATTTGAGGGCGATCGCGGGGACGCAGTGCGAGGGCGACATGGGGGACATGGACCCGGACTTGGGGCAGATCAGGCAAGTCGGGTGCGACGCGAAAAAAAGCGGCGGCGGACATCCGATTTTGACGTTTTTCATCGTGATGTTCTTCATCGTCCTCGCGCTCGGCGGCGCGTGGTACGCGCACATGAAGTACGACCTGAGCACGTTCGTCCCGGAGCGGGTCAAGGACGCGTTCGAGGGTATCCTGGAGAAGATCAGAGAGCTCACGGGACGGAGCAGCCGCCCGGCGGGGTACTTCGAACCTCTCGGGGATTTCGACGGCGACGAAATTTAATTCGCTCGCGCCGCGCCGCGCGAGAACAAAAAGACGGACAGCGTACTGTACGAAGATACTTTGAATACTCTGAAGACTCAACAAGAAGACTAATGCGCTACCAACACGACTACGCCCGACGATCATCGTCCTCTCGGCAACCTACCCCCCTCCCTCGTCCACGAACGGCGTCGTCTTTTCGATCAACCGCCTCGCGACGGCGGCGTATAACCTCCCCGCCGCGCTCTCCGGGTCCGACACCGCGATCGGCCTCCCCTCGTCCGACCTCTCGCGAATGCGCTGATCCAACGGGACCTCGGCTAAGAGCTCGACGCCCATCGCCTCCGCGGTGTGCTTCACCCCGCCTTTCCCGAAGATGTACGCTCGAGCGGACGCGTCGTCTTCGGACCCGGGCGGCGCGTAGTAACTCATGTTCTCCACGAAACCGAGTATCGGCGTGTTCACCTTCGAATACATGTTCACCCCGCGTCGCGCGTCCGCGAGCGCGATCTCCTGCGGCGTGGACACGATCACCGCGCCGGTTAAAGGCAGCCGCTGCGAGATGCTGATCTGCGCGTCCCCGGTCCCGGGGGGCATGTCCACGAACAGGACGTCGAGCGGATGCCATTTCGTCTCCCTGATCATCTTCCCGAGAGCGCCCATGACCATCGGCCCTCGCCACACCGCGGCGCTCTGCTCCGCGATCAGAAACCCCATGGACATGCACTTCACGCCGTAGTTCTCCAGCGGGAGCATCCTGTTCTCTTTGTCGATCGCCGGCGTCCCTGAAGACGCGAGGTTCATGAGTATGGGCACCGAGGGACCGAAGACGTCCGCGTCTAGGATGCCGACGCGCAGGCCCAACGACGACGCCGCCGCGCACGCGAGGTTGACCGCGGTCGTGGACTTCCCGACGCCGCCTTTGCCGGACGCGACGGCGATTATGCGCTGCACGCCTGTGTTCGCGTCAGAGAGAGGGGATGGGACGTCAGCGGGGGGTCGACGGTCGGGCGCCGGTCGATCGAACGATCGATGGATCGGCGTGGACGGACGCGAAGGCACCGAGCGCACCCTCGAGGCTGTCGGGCACGGGAGGGTGCTTGAAACCCCCGGGCGGCGCCGGCGTCCCCGGACCGTTCACCGCCTTCGCGGCGAACCCGCGCGCGAGCGACGCCAGGCGCTTCAGACCCCCCATCTCTCGTGGGGGCGCGGCGTCGCAATGAGAACGTCGCGACGACTCTGATGAAAGCGACGCGTCTAATAACATTACAACACGACTTCGATGTTCACGCGCGGGAGCTCCCCGCCGTCCCCACCGAACAGCTGATCGCTCAGCGCGGCGACGGACTCCTCCACCGCGGCCTCGAACAGCGCCTTGCGTTCGGCGAGCGACAGCAGACGCACCGTCCGCCCCGCCGCGCGCAGCGCGTCCGACACCGTCCCCGCGCTCCCGGGCGTCCCGGGATCCCCGCTCGTCCCCGTCCCCGTCCCCGTCTCCCCGTCCTCCTCCTCCTCCTCCTCCTCCTCCTCCTCCTCCTTCCCCGCCGCCCACCCGGCGTCCTCCGTCGGCGCGCGCGGTCCCCCTCCCTCGACGTCCACGGATAACCGACGCGGGGAGAGCCGCGAGGTTGGCGACGCCGACGCGCGCGGCGAGGGAAGCGGCGGAAATCGCGCGGCGCCGACGCTCGTCCTCGGCGACCGCGGCGACGACGCGACGTACGCGTCGATCGCGGACCGCGCGGACGCTTCCATCGTTTCCATTCCCGTGGACACCCACCTGGTGCGCTCGCTCGCGGTCCTCCCCTTCCCCTTCCCCGCCGCCGCGTCCGCCGCCTCGGGGGGGCTCTTCCCGCGCAGATCCCAGCCCTCGGTCCGCTCCAACCGCGGCGACGGCGGCGCGATGACGTCCAGCATCGCCCTCGCGCTGTCCGGGCACCCGCGCGGGCTCACCCCGAGCTCGATGATCGACGAGCGGTCTTTGAACGCGTAACCGCCGTCGCCGCGCGCGGTCCCGCCGCCCGCGAGTCGATCGAACGGGGTTTTACGATGGGCGTCGAACACGGAGGTGGTCGCGGTGACGCGGCATCCTTTCGGCGTGCCGACGCCGCGGACGACGTCCTCGTCCGGGCCGCCGTCGTACGGCTTCCCCCAGTTCGTGATGATTTCCCTCTTGCGTCGCGTCGCGTCGCCGATGACGCGCGAGCGCGTCACGCCGGTGCCGCACACGGAGTGCCTGCGCGCGCCGGTCACGGTGTGCGATCGCTCGTTCCTCGCGACCGCGGCGTCGCGCAGGTCCAGGCGGCGGATGAATCGCTCGAGGTTCTGCAACCGGAGCGCTTCCTCGACCGCGCCTCGAGCGGTGTCGCCGTACGCGTCCGCTTGCGCGGCGACCGCGGGGAACACGTCGCATGGGTCGGGGATCTCCAGGCGCGCAAGACCCGCGCGCGGGGTCGCGAACGCGCTCGCCTCGTCGCTCGCGTTCCCGCGTTTCGAGGACGGCGACCGCGCGCGATCGTCCTCGAACGCGTCGCGCGCGTTTCGATCGAAGCCCGCCTCGCGCGTCGCGAAGGCGTCCGCGACGGTCGCCATCTTATTCCGAACGCGAACCCGCGTGAATCTCCCCGACGACGAGAGGAGGCGTCGGCGAGAGTGACCGCGACCGTCTGGCAATTGGTCTGCTAAATTGTGGTTCGGCAGGATTTTTCGGACAAGACAATACTCGCGCCGTGGGAGCAGCTGCGCCGGCGCGTCGCGTTCAACTACGTACTCTCGCGTCGCGTCATCACACGCATTCAAAAGATCTCTACTAGCGTACTACACAGAACACCCTCTCACCACCTTCCGTCGTTAAAACCGCTCGGACAACCGCGCGGTGATGCTCCGCAGCTTGGAGTACACCTTCCCCGGCGGCGAACCGAGGATGAGGTTACACAACGCGTCGCGCGCGATTTTAATGTTTTGGAAGCTGCCTAAGATCCGTATGTGCTGGTCCGCGATCACGATGCGCGTCCGCGTCGCGTTCTCGATGGTGAACTTCGTCTTTCCTGACTTACCCGCGAGTCGCCCGATGCCTCTGGACATGTGCTCGCCTTTCAACGTCTGCTTCACGTCTTTCACCTCGAAGCACTCGAGGTACAAGTCGTCGAGCCGAAGCAACGCGACCGCGTCTTGGACTTCGAACCCGAGCAAGAACGCTTGCACGAAGTCCGCGGATTTTTGTAACGCGCCGTCGTCTTCCGTTTCTTTCGTCGTCTTCAGCTCCACCTTCTTCGCCTTCAAGTTCATGCGCATGTCGATCTTCATCTTCTTCGTCACCGGCTCGTACAGCGCCATCCAGTTTTCCTTCAGAGGCGTGAATCGGTTCGACGGGACGTTCACCTTCCTGTACTCCGCCTTCTTCCCGGAGAGCTCCGCGACGCCGAGGGGCGCGAACACGGGGCGCAGAGGGTCGTCCGGCATCTCCGTCTCCTCGCCGGTCTCCGTGTTTACCATCGCGTCGCCCTTCCCTTCGGTGTGTTTCGTGACTTTCCCCATGACGACGGCTGGGCGTGATTCGCTCGCTGCGCGCGTTGCGGCGGCGGTGGAATCTCCCCCACGACGCGGACGGAACGTTCTCGCCGTGCGAAGCGACGGTCGCGGCTGACGCGCGCGCGCGAGGACGACCGCGGACGCGGTGTGCGAGCGTAGCGCGGGCGTGGAACGCGGCCGCGCTCTCGTGGACGCCGCCGTGCGCCGTCGAGTGCGCGCCGTCGGCCGCAATCTCGCCGAGACGGGGTCCTCGGTCGGTCGAAATCGGCGCCGAAGGGCGCCGCGCCGCGGGAAGGGCACTTGAGGTCCTCTCGTTCGCGTTCGCCAACTGTCCCACTCGCGCGGGCGCGTCGGGGAGCAGCCCACGCGCGTTCACGATGGCGGCCGCGGGCGTGACGCCGATGGCGAAGTACAAGCTCGTCTTCCTCGGGGTGCGCGCGCGTCGACCGAGACCGACGACGTCCCTCGCGCGCGCGCGCGGTCCACGCCTCGTGCGCTCCGCCGCTTCGTCCGTCAGATCCGCCCGTTCGCGCGCGTTCGAAAATGAAGTCAGCGCGTCGCGCGCCGACCGCTCCCATTCCCGCGCGACCGTCGACCTGCCCTCTTGATGACCCCCACCGCGCCTCCTCCGTCGCCCCAACCGACGCCATCGCCGCAGGACCAATCCGTGGGGAAGACGAGCGTGATATCTCGCTTCATGTACGACAAGTTCGACAACTCGTACCAGGCGACGATCGGCATCGACTTTCTCTCCAAGACGATGTACCTCGAGGACCGGACCGTCCGCCTGCAGCTGTGGGACACCGCGGGCCAGGAGCGCTTCCGGAGCTTGATCCCCTCGTACATTCGCGACTCCTCCGTCGCGGTCGTCGTGTACGACGTCTCCAGCCGCGCGTCGTTCCTAAACTGCGCGAGGTGGATCGACGAGGTGCGAACCGAACGCGGAAGCGACGTGATCATCGTCCTCGTCGGGAACAAGACCGACCTCGTGGAGCGCAGAGAGGTGAGCGTGGAGGAGGGCGATGCGCGGGCGAGGGAGCACGGAGTGATGTTCATCGAGTGCAGCGCGAAGGCGGGGTTTAACGTGAAGGCGTTGTTCAGGAAGATCGCCGCGGCGTTGCCGGGGGCGGAGGCGGGCGTCGGCGCGGGGGGGGGGGCCGCCGCGAGGGCCAAGGCGGAGGATCAGCTCGTGGACGTGAAGCTCACGTCGCAGCCGGTGGCGTCGAGCGCTGGGTCATCGTGCGCGTGTTGATTGACGCGTCGTGTTAGCGGTCCGGAAGAGCGGGAGCGAGGGGGGCGTTGTGTTGTGAGGATGGTATTCGCGCTCGCGTCGTCGGTTTTCTCTCCTTCTCTCTTCTTTCTGTTCTGTTCGTTCTCTCGGTCGCCGAGTCGCGCGAGCTCAGCTGATACGGGATACCACGACGCGCCTCGGTCTCAGCCCTCGCGCGATATCACCGGTCGTATCAGCGGATGCATCTGCGACGCGTACACGATCGCCCACATGAGCCAGCAGCAAAACACGGACGCGGCGAATAACACGTGTTTCAGCCTGTTGGACGGCGGAGAGAGAGACGAGTTGTCGGCGCGCGAGAGAGGGAGGGAGAGGCGCGCGCGCGACGCGCGCACCCTCGGTCGTGCGCCCTCCACCGAGCGTTCACGAACAGCGCGAACGCCGCCTCGAGCGCCAAGAAGAGCACCGTCCCCAACGCGAGTCCCATCGCGTCGGTCTCGACACCGCCGCCCACCGCGCGCGCGACGGCGCGACTGCAGTTAGCGGTGCGACGGTCGGTTCTGGCTTTTTTCACTTTACCGAAAACAACGACGTTCGGTATCGGACGACGTGACGAGGACCGCGGCGGCGGCGCGCGCTCTCCCCACTCCTCCCCGCGCGAGATCCGCCACAACGCGAGATCATGCGCCTCCACCCGCGCGATCGCGGCGCGGCGCTCGCGCTCCTCGCGCTCCTCGCGCTCGCGCGCGGCGCCGTCGCGCGGTCCCCGCCGCTCCCCGAAGACGCCCCCTCGACTTCGACGTGCGCGTGGCTCGACGCGGCCGCGGCGTCGTCCCAACGCGGGGTCGTCTCCGACGGCAGCGGCGAGCGCGGGACGTACCTCCCGAACAGCAACTGCACGTGGATCATCCGCCCGGAAGTGTCCGGCGCGAGCGCGAGCGCGAACGCGACGGAGGGGACGACGACCGCGGCGGCGGGGATAACCCTCGTCTTTCCCTCCTTCAAGACCGTGTTCGACGACGACTTTCTTTACGTCACCGACGTCTCCGACGCGTCGTCCCCGAACCCGCTCGCGGCGTACACGGGCATCCTCCCTCCGCTGACGGCCGCGCGGTTCGAGAACGTCACCGCGCTGAAGCTCGAGTTCGTCACCGCGGAGGAGAACCGCGACGCCGGGTTCGAAGCCGTCTGGCTCGCCGACGGCTCGTGTTACAACGACTGCCGCGGCGGCGGCGGCGGCGGCGGCGGCGGCGACAGCGGTCGATGCGTCGACGGACTGTGCGTCTGCGACGATGACCACGTGGGCGCGGACTGCAGCATCCCGGTGCCGCGCATCCCCGGCGACGGCGTCGGCGTGAACGGAAGCGTCGGCGTCGGCGAGTACCGATACTTTCGCGTCGACGTCCCGAGCGACCCGCCCGGGCTGATGCTGAAGCTCGAGCTGACGTTCCCGAACGGCGACAGCGACGGCGCGAGGCCGATGTTGATGCTCGCGAACGCGTCCGCGGCGATGAGCGGCGATCCGAAAGCGGCGGGGAAGAGGGGAAACCCGGGCGCGGCCGCGGACGACGCCGCGGACGACGCCGTCACGTACTTTGACGATTTCGCGACGAAGGACGGCGGCGATTGCGGGCCGTACCCGGGCTGCCGCTGGGCCAACACGGACGCGCGAGGCCCCGCGGACATCCCGCCCAACGTTCGCGTCGCCGGCGACGCGAACGCGTTCAGGCTCGGCGGGCAGCCGCTCGTGCGGAGTCTCCGCGGGCGAGACGCGTTCCCGCGACGGGACGTCCTGCTTCCCGCGCACCCGACGCCGCATTACAACGCCCTCGTCGACGCCCGCGACTGGGACACGCACGCGGATCACCACCATCTGTACGTCACGAACGAGGCGTACTCGCCCAAGTACGCGGACGGGCGCGCGAAGGTGGTCCTGACCCCGGGGACTTGGATCGTCGGCGTGACGAACACCGAGACGACGCCGCTGCCGAGGTTCCTCGCCGGAACCGTCCACGACGATATCCAGTGGTGGGGTCCCCGTCCCGGGTTCGAGGGCGCGGTGAACGGGGTGAATTTCACCCTGAGCGCGACGCTGAGCGACGACGTGGACGAGATGTGTTTGAAGCGGTGCGGCGACGGCGGCGGCGTGTGCGACGCCGGGACGTGCCGCTGCGGCGGCGGCGGCGACGGCGCGGACGTCGACGGCGTCGACGCGGCGGGCGACGCGCTCGTCGTCGGCGAGCACTGCGAGCACGTCGCGGCGACGCTCGAGCCCGGGGGAGAAACGGTCAAAATGCCGACGTTACACATCGGTCAGTGGGCGTACGCGTTCGTCCCCTCGCCGAAGAACGTCGACGAGCACAAAAACCATCCGCTTCTCGTGGAGCTGTCCCACGGCGGCACCCCCGCGGCGTCCCCGATGCTCTTCGCGACGGCTTCGAACGACGCGATCGACGCCGACGGCGGGATCGAGGTCCCGTCCCCGGACATCACGTGCGCCGCGTTCTGGGGCAGCGGGCCGTACGGGGACGTGCACTGCCACGTCACCGGGTACGGCAACGCGGACTTTCAGTTCCCGCCCCCAGAGGCGTTCGCGTCCGGCTACGAAAAGACGGTCACCGCGGCGGAGATTGGCATGGACTACGCCTCGATCGTGATCCCCCCGGAGGCGCGGCTCGACGTCGGGGACGGGTTCTACGTCGGCGTTTGGAACCATCCGTCGTACAGCGGGGACGCGCTCGAGTACGAGCTGAGGGCGACGTACGTGACCCCGGGGGAGCCGTCGTGCCCGTTCGCGTGCGGCGGGAACGGAAAATGCGGCGGCGGCGGCAGCGGCGGCGATATCGAACCATCCGACGCCGCCGTGTTCGTGGACGCGACCGCGCGCGACTGGACGTGCTCGTGCGCGCCGAACGCGACCGGGGCGTACTGCCAGGACGAGCTCACGACGCTCGCCCTGGACGCGGACGTCACGCGGACGCTCGAGAACGGCGCGTGGGATTATTTCGTCCTCGACCTCCCCGCGTTCGCCGGCGGCGGCGCTGACGACGACGACGACGACGAGCGTCTGCACTCCGTCCTCATCGAGATCGACAAGATCCAACGCGACGCGTTCCCGCTCGTGTACGTCAAGCGCGGAGGTCCCCCCGCGGCGTTCGCCGCGGTGTACTCGTCCACGGTGCGCGAGGCGGTGATCGCTCTGGACCCGGACGCGAACGGCGTCGGCGTCGCGGCGCTCGCGGACGCGGGAAACTCTCGTATCAACCTCACGGGCGCGGTCCCCGCGAACGCGCGCGTGATCGGGCTTCGGTACGACCTCAGCGTCGAGGCGACGTTCCCGTCGTACGTCAGCGAGGCGTGCCTCGCGTTCGAGAGCGGCTCGCGCGGGTACGAAGCGATCGCGTGTCCGTCTGATTTAGCCGCCTCCGGGACGAAGGTCGTCGTCGGCGGGACGTCCGACGCGGGGGGCAGGTCGGTCGACGTCGACGGCGGCGGCGGCGGCGGCGGCAGCGATTTCGCCATCTCTAACCTCAACGTCGTCGCGTTCGACGTCCCCGAGGACGGCGTCCTGTTCATGGAGCTGTTCGAGAGCTACGACGACTTCAAACCAGACGACGCGGCGACGGGCGGCGAGAACCTCGCCTCCGAGCCCCCCGACTCGAGGTGGAACGGCACCGTCGCGGTCCTCTTCCGCGAGCGCGTCGCGATCGGCCACGACTACCAGGACGTCGAGTCAGCGTACTGCACCGGGATCGACTGCGCGGTCGGGGACGAGCACGGCCTCGTGTTCCCGCTCGCGGTCGACGACGCCGACGCCGACGCCGTCGCCCCCGCCCCGCCCGGCGACGGTCGGTACTACGTCGGCGTGTACAACTCCAGGATCGGGTCCCCGTCCGGGACGCTGTCGCAGCACGAGAGCGCGCGGTTCGCGGCGGACATGACGTACACGATACGCGCGTCCGCGTCCTCGAACGCCGCGCCCGCGTGCGTGAACGACTGCAACGGCGTCGGGGAGTGTTTACCGACGACGACGCCCGCGTGTCGCTGCGACCCGGGGTTCTTCGGTCCCGGGTGCTCCGTCTCCCCGGTGGAGATCCCGCTGGTCGACGACGTCGGGACCGCGGCCGGGTTCGTGCCGGAGGGGCACTTCGAGTATCGGTTCGTGGACGTCCCGGCGGACGCGAAGTTTTTGGTCGTGAACCTCACCTTTCCGCTGCATCAGGCGAGCGCGCCGAGGGTCTTCGCGCGACGCGGGGCCATACCCGCGCACTGCGACTCTATCCTCGGCGCGGCGTCCGGGTGCGTGGACGCGTACGACGCGTCTGACGAGAACGCGGGCGACGGCGACGTGGTATGGACCGAGAGCGGCGCGATGCTCGTCCGGACGCTGAAGATCGATCCACGCGATCCGCGCGGCGAGGGCGGGGGCGCCGGCGGCGTCGGCGGCGGCCTCGGCGGCGACGTCACGTCCGTCGCCGCCGAGCTGAACAAGCGCGAAGCCGAGGCCGCGCTCGCGCTCGTCGCCGGGCGCGACGCCGACGCATCGGATCCCGAGAAGACCGTGACCACCGTGAACGCGACGCTCGACTTCGACTTCGACTTCGACTACGACATCGACGGCGGCGTCCTCGACGGTCTCGTCGACCGCTGGCGTCTCCCCGCGGCGCTGCGACGCCGGTGGTACGTCGCCGTGTACAACGACATTCACGGCGGCGAGTCTTTGACGTTCTCACTCGGTGTCCGCGTGTCCTCCGTGGCGTCGTGCGTCGTCCCGGACTGCAGCGGGCACGGGACGTGCGATTTGAAAGCCGGCGTGTGCGCGTGCGAGGAAGGGTACTTCGGCGCGTCGTGCTTCGCGAGGATGATGCCCGTCGACGCCGACGCGGCGGCGCCGACGCGGCACGACGAGGCTTTATCCCTCGGCGAGTTTACCTTCTTTACGTTCCGCGTCAACTGCACGGGCCAAGACGCGTCGATCGTCTTCACGAAACGGCAGCCCGGCGACGAAAACGCCACGTCGTCGGGCGGCACCGGCACGGAGGTCGAGCTCGCGGTCCGGCACGGCTCGATACCGACGCTCGACGACGGCGGGTTCCTCGACGGCGTCGTCTCCGCGACGGACGAACCGGACGCGTGGATCAAGCTCCACAACGCGCGCCCTGGGACGTACTACGGCGTCGTGCACGTCTCCGCGGGCGAGGCGCTGCGCGCGTTCGCGTTAGACGTCGCGCTCGAGGGGTCGCGCGTGCCGAACGCGCACAACCAGTGCGAGTACGCGGACGATCAGCTCGTGATGGAGATTTACGCGCCGTCGGGGACGTACGCGCGATTAGGACCGACGAGCGGGTCCACGGGGTCGTCCGTCGTGCTCCCGGTGGATCACTCGTTGATGCCCGCGGATATCTACGAGCCCGCGTACGGCGCGTGCGGGGACGTGAACGAGACGACGACGACGGCGACGGCGGCGGCGGCGAAGCACTGCTACCTCGGCGACGGGCACTCGTCCGGACGCGTGCGCGACCTCCCCCGGGACGCCGGACACGGCCCCGTGGAAGGACGCGTCGTCCTGGGCCTCGCGACGCCGGCCGACGTGGACGACCGGGCGTACTTTTACGTCTACGGCGACGTGAGAAAATACTACGGTCGGTTTCCCGGCGACCTTCTCGCGGTCGGGAGCGTCGCGGAGCGGCCGACGCTCGCGTTTCAGGGCGAGCCGAACGATTCGAACAACGTCGATCTCGAGGCGTGCGGGCCGCTGAAGAACGCGGAGGACGTGCGCGGGAACGTCTGCCTCGTCGTCCGCGGCACGTGCCCGTTCAGCGCGAAAACGCTCGCGTGCCAAGCCGCCGGCGCGGTCGCCGTGATCCTCGTCAACGACGACTTCGACGAAGGCGCCGCCGACAACTGGATCGGATCGCACGACCCGGCGGAGATTAAGATACCCACGATCTCGTACGGCGGGAGGGACGGGAACATGATGCTGAACGAGATGTTCGACGCGTCGATCATCTCGAACGCGTCCTCCGCGTCGACGAACGTGACCCTCAACGCGACGCCGTGGGAGGCGTACGCGCGCGACGTGACCGTCAAGGCGTACGCCTATCGGTGCGAAGCGCCGTCGAAATGCCCGGCGTGCGCGCCCGGTCTCGCGACGCCCGCGGACGGGTGCAGCTCCGCCGCGTGCCCGGGGATGGACCCCGCGCTCTCGCGCAACTGCAGCGAGCGCGGCGTCGGTCCCCACGGCGGGTGTTCCCTCGCGCCGCGCGAGCGGTGGGTCGACCTCACGCCGCGTTTCGCGTGCGAGTGCGCGCGCGGGTACGCCGGAGCCGCGTGCGAAATTTCGCACGACCCGCCGGCGTTCACGACGACCCCGGAGATCGTCTTCGGCGCGGCCGCGACGACGATCGAAGACGGGGACGTGTTCACGTTCACCGTCCACGCGGACGCGTCCGTGGATGACGTGGACGTGGTCTACGTCCTCGAAGGCGCGGGCGCGCCGGGGGCGGCGGTGGACCCGAAGACGGGGGAGTTTACGTTCAACGCGAGCGGCGTCCGCGCTGCGGCCGCGTCAGCGACGACTGGCGACGGCGACGGCGGCGGCGGTCCCACGGCGTACGCGTTCAGAATCGCGGCCGTGGACGAGCTCGGGGGGAAGAGCACGACGGATTTTCTCGTCGCCGTCGGCGCCGCGGCGGGCGGAAGCGCGCCCGTCGTCGAGACGCGGACGCGAATGCGGACGCGCGAGAACCCGGGGCGGACCGTGGGGATCGCGCTGGGGTGCCTCTTCGTCGCCACGGGGCTCGTGACCGTGCTCGCGATCGTGATAACGCGGCGTATAAAGAGGCAGAAGCACAGGGAAGAGGTGAAGAAGCAGGTCGCCATGGTCGAGCTTTAAGGCGCGGCCTGGCCGGGAAGGAGAGAAAAAAAAAAATACGCGTTTGTACGATGACGACGACGGCGCGACGAGAGCGAACAGAACGCGAGAGGAACGACGAGACGAGAACCACGTTTGTGATGCACACGGCACGATACGCGACGCGACGATAGCACGAACGAAATATCGTCTTCATCTATTAAACCCGCTACGCGACCCCCTCAAGTAAGACCAGACCAGACCAGACCACCTCTCCTCTCCTCTCGCGATCGACGATCGATCGATCCATCGGACCGATCACATGAAGAGCGCCGCGCTGCGGCCGTTGGACTCCTTCGCGAGCTCGTTGTACGTGTACATGTCGAACTCGTCGCCGAAGTCGACGTGGGACACCTCGGTGAGGCTGCCCTCGCCGTTGCAGATGCCCTCGAACTCGACGAACGCGGTCGTGATCGCCGGGGAGTCCGCGGCGAGGGTCACGGTCACGACCTTGTCGTCCGAGGTGCGCAGCGTGACGGTGGAGCCGTCGGATCCCTCCGTCTTGCCGACGAGGAGGACCTTCTTGCCGGCGAACCGAGACATGAGCTCGCCGTTCACGCGGGGGGCGGGGGCGGAGGTGTCCATCCTGCGATCGTGGAAGGAGGGAAGGGGGCGCGTCAGCGACCGCGGACGACGCGGGGGAGGGGTCCGCGGGCGGGTTCAAATCGCAGCTGTGGGCACTCGACGGACGATCTGGTGCCAAGTTTTGAAATCCGGCGCGGGAGACGTCCGCGCGGGGGGCGGGGGCACGTTGTCGGGTTCGCGACGAGTCCGCGCCGCGCGTACCTGGAGTATTCGACGAAGTGAAGTGCGTGTCTTGAAGGCACAGCGAGGCTGGCGTCGCGAGATATGACGGCAGACGCGCTAGATCTCGCGCTTTAAACCTCGTGTGAAGTGAGCTTCGCGGCCCAATTTCTCGACAGGTTAGAAATGAATTTTCTCGCTCGCGAGCGCGTTGAGTGTCGGCTCTGTCGAGGAACTACACTACGGTATCCAGGCGCTGATCGCCTCGCGCGCGAAGATCTGCGAGCACACGACATCACGAAGAACGAAAGGAACGTTTCCATTTCAATGAATACTCGTCGCGCACGCACGACGCGCGTCCCGCGCCTCGCTCACGCGACCAGCTGGACGTCGTCTTTATCCAGCGACGCCTTCACGAGCGCGCCGACGCGGTCTCGAATGTCCTTCCCCCCCGGGAGCTTGCTCACAATCTCCAACCCGAACCCGGCGACGAGCAGCGACCGCGCGACCGCGGGAGACAACCCCCGGGACTGAATGTAAAACAGCTCCTCCTCCTCGAGGTCGCTCACGGTGCAGCCGTGCGTGCACACGACGTCGTCCGCGACGATTTGTAAGTTTGGCTTCACGTTCACCGTCGCCTTCGGGACGAGGAGTAAATTACGCGAGATCTGCCCCGCGTCCGTCCTCTGCGCGAGCTTGTTCACTTTGACGTTCCCGTCGAACACCCCTCTGCCGCTCGCGGACGACACGATGCACTTGTGCACCTGGTCGGTCTTCCCTTCCTCGTGGTCCAGCGTGACGCTCGAGTGCAAGTCCATGCACTGCCCCGCGCCCGCGAGGTTAAAGCACGACAGCTCCGTGACCGTCCTCGGCCCGAGCTGCTCGATCCCGAGGTCGTGTCGACCAATCTTCCCGCCGACGTTCACCTCCGCGAGCGCGTACGTGCTGCTCTCCGCTTGCGTCAGCGTCGTCAAACGCGTGTGCACGGCGTTTCGCGTCTGCGCCTGGACCATCGCGTGCGTCACGCGTCCGTCCTTCTCGATCACAATCTCGCACACGCCGTTGTGCCAGTACCCGCACGCGTCGTCGCTCACCCCGGGCGCGGGCGCGAACTCCTCGACGACCTCGACGGACGCGCGCTCGCCCACGGTGATCACGATCCGCGGCGCGCTCGACGACAACTCCGCGGCGTCGTCCCCGCTCGTGGACAGCTGGACGATGTGGATCGGGACGTCCAGGGTCACGCCCGCGGGGACGTCGACGTGAACGAAGTCGGACGCCATGACGGCGTTCAAGGACGCGAGGACGCCGCCTCGGCCGGTGGACGTCATCGACCCGAGCGCGGCCGGGGGGGCGGCGTCGCCCGCGGCGGCGGCGGAGACGGAGATCTTCGCGCCTCCCTTCGCGATGGCATCGATCGACGACTTGTCCGCCCTGAAGACGCCGTCGACGAGGACGACCCTCGACGCGCTCGCAGCCTCGAACGTCCACGCGGAGGCGTCGACGTCGTCCGCCTTGGACGCGTCCGCGGCCGTGGGTTGCTTCGTGAGAAGCGGCGCGAGATCCGTGAATCGAAACTCTTCCGCGCGCGACGTCGGCATGCGCGCGCGCGCGAGCTGCGTCACCGCGCCCGCGCGGAGGCTCTCGACGCCCGCGCCGATCGCGCATCGCTCGACGCTGCCCGCGATCCATTTGTCCTCTATCGTCGACGCCTCCGCCGCGGTCGCGGCCGCGGCGACGCGTCGCGTCGCGACGCGCGACGACGACGTCGTCGTCCGTCTTCGCGACCCGGCGACGAATTTCGCCGCCGCCGCCGCGCGGGGGGTCGCGCTGGAAACGCGCGCGGACATCGCGCGCGCGACTTCGCGGTCGACGCCTCGGGAGAGGTGAGCGGTGATGACGGTGGTATCGTCCGCGAACGCGCGCGAGAGGGGAGTCGCGAGGCGCGCGTGTGGCGCGCGCGGCGTCGGTGTGCGCGCGTGCGCCGCGTCGACGACGTTATCTTTCAGGGTCCAGCAGTCTCGGAGGAACAGAACCCTCGCCCTCGTCGCGGGCCGAGGGTGAAGGCGCGCGGATTCGATCTCGGAAGCGGGAGAGGCGAGCGCGCGCCGAGGGGCGCGACGCGCGATGGAGGTGCGACCGACGATGAAACGCTCGCTCGTCTCCGCGTCCGCGCGCCCATCTCAGCGCGCCCGCGCTCCGCGTCGCGTCGCCGCTCGCCTCCTCGACTCGTCTCACCGCGATCGTCCTTCCCCCGTGCCCACCTCCGGCGCCCCGACGCTTTCTCCACCTGACAGGAGGTGCCCACGCGCGCGTCCGCGGGAAAGACCGCGCGAGCGTTCGTCGGCGTCGACCACGACGCGACGGCGATCGAGTTCGCGCACGCCGCGCTGGGAACCGACGTCGTCGCCGTCCGTCAAGACCTCGAGAAGGACCGCGACCACGCGACGCGCGACGCGACCGCGCGGTTCGTATGGGACGGCGCCGCGCCGATGGCGACGTGGCTGTGCGAAAACGCGACGACGCGGGTGCGAGGGAAAAGAGTCGTCGAGCTCGGCGCCGGGCCGGGGCTGCCGGGGATCGTCGCCGCGAAGTTGGGCGCGCGCGAGGTGGTGTTGACGGACTTGGCGTCCGAGCTCGAGCTGCTTCGCGCGAACGCGGCGCTGAACGGTCTCGAAGTGCGCGACGACGACGACGACGACGACGGCGACGACGGCGACGACGGCGGCGGCGGCGGCGGCGGACGGGTCCGCGTGCGCGCGTGCCCGTGGGGGGACGCGGACGCGGCGCGCGCGCTCGGGACGTTCGACCTGGTCGTGTGTTCCGACGTGTTGTATGGGCACAGGGAGGAGACCGCGAGGGCGTTAGCGCGGACGATGCGACGGTTGTGCGCGTTCGGCGGGGAGCGCGGCGGCGGCGGCGGCGGCGGCGGCGAGGCGGGCGAGGGCGAGCGCGGCGCCGCGGTGGTGAGTTACTTCGCGCGCGAGAAGCTCTTCGCGGACGTCCCGTTCTTCGAGACGTGCGACGAGCTGTTCCTAGACGCGACGCAGCACACGGTGGGGGGGGTAGCGGAAGAGAACGAGGACCTTTGGTTCCTCGAGTATAGACCGAAATAGCGCGAAAAACGCTCTTCCACGTTGAACGCGCGCGAGATCTCCGGCGCGTGAGCCGCGATCTGATCGCCCGCGATTTCGGTGCGTGAAAACGCGGTCGTCGTTTCGCGCCGGCGGCTGAGAGGCTTCAAACGCGGCGCCGCGCCATCGCCTCCCGCGCCTACCCCGTCCGTCGTCGCCACCGCGTCGCGCTTCGTCGCGTCGCGCGCGTCCCGGTCGCGGTCGCGGGGAGCCGCCGTCGTTCGCGCGCGTCGCGTCGCGCGCGTCGCTCGCGCGTCGCGCGTTCGGACGGCCTCGAGGGGACAGAATCTGATAAAGCACGCGCAAAAGCGCGCGCGAAGACGGTCCCGGGACCATGCAGTACCACATCCCCGGGACGCCGCCGCGGCGCGCCACCTCCGAGGGCATCCCCGACGACGAGGACGACATGGACTTCGACGAGCTCTTCGACGGGCCCAGGAGCCCGCTGCGCAAGGCGAACGCGCCGGCGACGACGCCGACGACGGAGCGCGCGCACCCGGGGATGCTCGGCCCCACGCCCGGCGCGACCGCGACGCGCGTCGGGGCCGACGCGCCGCCGCCGTCGGGGCCGAACCGCAGCGCGGGCAAGCCGCCGAGGCCCGCCGCGGCGAGCAACACGATCAGCGGGTTCGACCAGACGACGACGCCGACGTCCCCGCGCGCGCCGACGCTGGACGAGGCGTGGGACGCCGTCGCGGGCGATCTCGCGCGATCGAAGCCCGCGGGGCCCGGTCCCGACGACGCGCCCCCCCGCGTGCCGTCGCCGTCGCCGGAGGGCAGCTCCGCGGGGCCGCAGCCGTCGACGCCGTCCACGGGCGGCGGCGGCGGGCTCACGAAGTCGCTGCTGTCCTCCACGCTCGGCGGGGAGGACGCCGCCACGCCGTCCCCGGGCGCCGCGGTTCCCGGGTCGCCGCTGCGACGGATCGACAGCACGCTGCTGCACAACCTCGCGCCGACGCGCGGGCCGGGCGGTTCGGAGCGGAAGCTCACGCCGGACGACTTCGAGATGCTGTGTCTCGTCGGTGGGGGCGCGTTCGGGAAGGTGTTTCAGGTGAAGAAGCGCACGTGCGGGAGCGTGTACGCGATGAAGGTCATGAAGAAGGACGTCATCATCGAGAGGGACCAGTGCGATTACATGCGCGCCGAACGCGACATCCTCACGGTGATTCACCACCCGTACATCGTCACGCTGCGGTATTCGTTCCAAACGTCGCAGAAGTTGTACCTCATACTGGACTTCATCAACGGCGGTCACCTATTCTTTTGGCTGTACCGGCAAGGTCTGTTCGACACGAACCTGACGAGGTTCTACGCGAGCGAGATCGTGTGCGCGATATCGCACCTGCACTCGTTGAACATCATGCACCGCGACTTGAAGCCGGAGAATATTCTTCTCGACTCGGAAGGGCACGTCAAGCTGACGGACTTTGGGCTCGCGAAGCGCCAAGACCCTTCCTCGGAGAAGCGCGCGAACTCGCTCGTGGGCAGCATAGATTACATGGCGCCCGAGATATTAGAAGCGAAAGGGCACGACAAAGCTGCGGACTGGTGGTCCGTCGGCGTTTTGATTTACGAGATGCTCACCGGCGAGCTTCCGTTTCGCGGGAAGAACAAGCCGGCGATTAAAAAAGCGATCTGCTCGTGCAAGCTCAAGATGCCGTCGTTCCTTCCCGCGGACGCGATGAACCTCATCAAGACGTTCTTGACGCGGGATCAGGGGAAGCGTTTAGGGTCCGGCCCGGACGGCGGCGACAACGTCCGGAGGCACAAGTTTTTCTCGAGCGTGAATTGGAACAAAATCGAAGTCCGAGGCGTCTCGCCGCCGTTTCGCCCCACCGTGGAGGGCGAGATGTGCGTCGCAAACTTCGACGAGCAGTGGACGACAAAAGACGCTGTAGACTCGCTCGCGGGCACGCCAGGGAGCACGGACAAGGACGTGTTCCAAGGCTTCTCGTTCACGTCGCCGTCGATCATGCTCGAGGCGGAGGCGAAGGCGAGGGTGATGGAGAAACGCGCGGAGATGGAACGCATGATTCGCGACGAACAGGAAGCCCTGAGCGAGGAGGACGACACCGACGACGAGGCCGCGGCCGCGGAGAGGGAGGACGCGGAGGAGCAGGACGACGACGAGGGAGATATCCTCGCGGGCGGCGGCGGCGGCGGCGGCGGCGGCGCGAGTTTGGAGGAGAAGTTCGCGGGCGCGTCGATCGCGGCCGTTGCTGGCGCCGCGGATGTCGGCGATGGGTTAAAACTCCGAGCGTCCGCGCCGGCGTTTGTCCCGCCCGCGCCGCCACGCGGCGCGTAGCCCACGCGAGTTGATTCATAGCCGATAATAGTACACGGTAGTCCTTATTACGCTAGATACTACGTACGCACCTACGTTTACCCGCGGATCGCGTCCCCGCCGCCCATCCCTTCGTCGCCTCCCCGCCCTGAGCGTCTCGCCACCTCGGCTTCGCGTTCCCACCGCTCGAGCGATCCGTCCTGCGCGATGTCTTCGAACAACTCCACGGCTCTCTCCACAGACCCTAGGGCGTCCCACAACGCCTCGGACATCCTCGCGTGCGCTTCCTCGCTCTCGCACCGCAGTAAACGCTCGAGCGCGGGCAGTTCATCGCCGTCCATGCCTTCCACTTCCTTCGCGGCGACGATCCCGAGGCGCGTCTGCAGCAGCGGGTACCGACTCGCCATCTCTCCGTACATCGCCTCCGGGAGAGGACGGTACCGACAAAAGAAACCGAAGTGCCACGGCATGAACTCCATGTACCGTTTCTTACCGAGCTCGTCCGCGCGGAAGTGGTCCTGGAAGTACCCGCACAGGGTGAGATACACCGCGATCCTTTCCTCCGCGGATGGCTCCCAATCGATCCCTTCCTTCGCCTCTTTGAAAATCCACGGCTTGATGAGCGCGCCGCGTCCCACTATCGCCGCGTGCGCGTTCGATATCCCCATTCGATCGTTTAACTCGTACCGGGTCAATATATCGCCGTTCCCGACGACGGGGATCCCTCGCTCGGCTTGTATCGCCCCGATCGTCTCCCAGTTCGCGGCTTTCGTGTATCGCGCTTCTTTCGTTCTGCCGTGAATCACGACCGCGGCGGCGCCGGCGTTTTCCACCGCCTCGGCGAGCGCGTGCGCGGGCGCTTCCGACGACCCCGCGCCCAGGCGAATCTTCACGGTCAACGGGATTGGAATGCCGTCCGCGATGCCGCGGACTAAACGCTCGAGCTTCCTCGGTTTCTTCAACAGCGCCGCGCCGAGGCCGCGCTTCCACGTCTCGTGAATCGGGCACCCGCAGTTGAGGTCCACGAAGTCGGCGCCGGCTTCGTGCGCGAGTCGCCCCGCGTTGACGCCTTCCGTGATTTGATTCGTCGCGATCTGGACCCCAAAGAGCGTTTCGCTGTCGTGCTTTCGAAGCCTCGCGAGCTCGACCGGGTTCTTCTTCAGCGCGAATCGCGCGAAGACCATCTCGCTCACGGTGACTTCGCATCCCAGGGACACGCACAGCCTCCGGAACGGCAGATTCCCGCCCTTCGTCAGCGGCGCGAGCAGGAGCTTCCCTCTGATGGAGTCGCGAAACGTCCGGACTTGCGCGTCCGTGACGATTCTCTCCACGCTCGCGAGGCCGTCCGGGACGTCGCTGAACTGCCTTCGACCGTCCACGTGCGGCTTCTTCACCGCGGGGCGGGGAGGAGGACGGGCGTCCGGATCGACCGACGAGGGCGTTTCGGTCGAGCTCGACGCGAACAGCGAGAAGAACCCGCGCGCGCGAGCTCGGGGGCGATGACGATCGAGCGCGATGAGCCGGCGCGTCGGCGTCGACGCCTGCATGCTCGACGCGGACGCGAGACGCTCCGCCATCCCGCGCGAGGCACGAGTGCGGCGTCGGGGTTAGGTCATCTGAGTCTGGTTTTTCTCGTAACAACGAAAAAATTTCGCCACGTCACGGCTGGGGATAAGGCCGCGCTGATCGCGACGCCGCGACGCCACTGCCACCGCGAGCGGCTGCCCGCGAGACGTCCCGACACACACGCATCCATCGCTTCGCGATCGCCAGCACCGTCTCCTTCCTTAAATCATCTCATCCATCCCCGCGATGTCCACCGTCACCGCATCGACCGCCTTCTCCTCTCGAGTGGGCACGCCCGCGCGTCGATCGATGAAACGATGCGACGCGGTCGTCCCCCCGCGCGCGGCATCGGATGCCTCAGACGCGACGACGACGGCGACGTCGACGCCGCCGCCGACGACGACGACGACGCTGCCGAGACGCGCCGCGCTGTCGCTCGCGTGCGCGCTCGCGATGCCGTCCGCGGTGAACGTGATGTCGTCGTCGTCGTCGCCGTCGTCGTCGCCCTTCGCCGCGCGCGCCGCGGACGCGGAACCGATGGGCACGAAAGACTTCGACTTCAAGACGTACAAGCTCACCGTCCCGGGAGTGTACGAGGAAGTCAACGTCCCCCTCGGCGCGAACGGCGTCGTGTCGCCCACGGTGATGCTGCTAAGGGACTCCCGACCCGGGCAAGCCGGGAACACGATATCGCTGTCGAAGCAGATCATCCCGGAGGGGGGCATCTCCTCCGTGAAGGACATCGGCAACGCGGAGGAGGCGGCGAAACGTTTAGTATCCGCGGAGAGCGCGCGTTCGAAGGGCGTCGGCGGCATCGGCGGCGCGGGCGCGGTGTTCCGCGACGCGAGCGAGCGCGTCGGCCCCGGCGGGCTGACGTATTACGCCGCCGAGTACAGTAAAAACGTGTTGAGCGTCGGGAGGGTGATCCTCACCACGCTCGTCGTCGCGGACGGGGTGCTGTACACCCTCACGTGCGAGGAAGACGCGGGGAGGTTCGAGAGCGAGATGGGGGACGCGCTGAGGAAGGCGAGCGCGTCGCTGGT
Source organism: Micromonas pusilla CCMP1545 (assembly GCF_000151265.4). Taxonomy (NCBI): domain Eukaryota; kingdom Viridiplantae; phylum Chlorophyta; class Mamiellophyceae; order Mamiellales; family Mamiellaceae; genus Micromonas; species Micromonas pusilla. The sequence goes on from NW_003315885.1 coordinate 1,042,271, forward strand.
CGTGACGTCGACGACGCCCGCCCCGGCGCCGGCGCCGGAGCCCGTCGTCGAAAAGAAGACGAAGAGCAGGTTCGGGCGGAAGTGACGACGAGCCTAACGCTTCGATCGTATTAACGAAGAACGGTATTATTGTCTACGCGGATCCTAATGTAATGATACCTCGTCAGTCATCCATCTATCTCGCGTTGATGATGTCCATGAACTGCTTGCGTTTCTTCCAATCGTCCCCCGCGTCCTCGATGGCGCGCTCCGATAAAACGTGCTTGATCCGGGCCATCGTTCTTCGGACTTTTCCGATGCGATGCGCCGCGCGCGGTTGCACGCGGTTCGCACGCGCGAGGTACTTCTCCGTCTGCAGCATGTTCTTCTCCCGGAGAAGGACGTACCATAACGCGTGAAGGTCGTCGAACGATTTCAAGCGCAGCTCGCGCGCTTGCCACTCCCGCCCGATCACGTCCTCCTTTTGCTTCTCCTCGCTGAGCGATCGCCACGGATCGACGAACAAGTCGAGGCCGGACGCGCGCGAGGAGGACGTCGTCGCGATCCCCGCGCGCGCGGCGTGCGACGCGCCGCTCGAGCACGGCGCGAGCGCCGGCCGCAGCGCGGTGGACCGTAACGTCCGCGCGGCGAACGACCACATGAGCGTCCCGTCGAGTGACGGCGCCGCGGCGGAATGCCCTAGCTTTCAGAGACGGCGAGCCGGCTCAAGTTGATGTTCGCCGACCGCAGCGCAGGCGGCCGGTCGCGATCGTCGACTTTTGAACCACCTCGATGTCAGCTCGAAGAGTGCAAAGATGCCTTCGAATCTCGCCTCCAGTGTGTCCTCAGCGGGCGTCGCGACACGAGCACGGGCATTCTCGCGCGGGCGAGCGTTCGCACGCGAACGCCGATCGATTCCGCGAGCGCGTTGACGCGCGCGCGCGGGGCGAGACCGACGCGCGCTCGCGCGAACGGAAAGTTTATCTCTCCTCTCGGCGACCACAACAGCTGTTGAGGTCAAACGCACCGATCGACGAGCGAGAGCGCGAGGCCGTCCTGGGGTCGACATGGACGCCGGCGGGCTCAAGGTGAACGTCGCCGGGGACGCGAGGGCGCCCCTCATGGAGACATCGGGTGCGTGTACCACGCTCGCATCGATCGGTCGTCGGGAACGAGACGCCATCGCGCCTCGTCGTCGCCGCGGACGTCGCCTCCGTTCGCACGTTTGAACTGACTCACGGCCCGTTCCTCCTCCTCCGCGCCTCTCCCATGACGCAGGAAACGAGCTTCAAAACGTAAATCGGTTCCCGTCGTCCAAGCTGAAACTCGATGAGTTCTTCCTGAACTGGCTCTCGTCCGCGGACTCGCAGAAGCTGGCGCGTCCCCGCGCGCGGCGCCCAGATCTCGCCGCGGGCGTTCCCTCCACGCGCGACGTTTCCGTCGTTTGAACCCGCCTCGGGCGGATCGACGACGGCAGCTCACCCCCACCACCCCATAAACCACCCCATGATCAGGTCCTGAACCTCCTCGAGGACGCGAAAGCCGGGCGACCGCTGCAAGCGCCGACGATGCCCTCCACCCCGACCATCGGCGGCTCCCCGCTGTCGCCGTCGTCCACGCACGCGTTGCTCAGCGCGACGGCGTTGTCGACGCCGCCGCTGTCGCCGTCGAAAGCCGCGACGCCGCCGGCGTCGCCGATGTCCCCGGGGAAGCGGCGCGCGGCGGCGGCGGCGGCGAGCGCGGCGGCGAAGCGCCGAGCCCCGGACGCGATCCCGCGGTTTTACTTTGGACCGAACAAAGAAGCGTACGGGGATGAGCAGAGCGCGACGAAGCTCGCGGAGGCGGCGTTGATTTTCGACGGCGAAGCGCTCGACGCGGACGCGTTCAGGAGGGTCACGAGGGAGGTGTGCGAGCTCCCGTCGTACTTCGCGCCGCTCGTGATGCACCGGATACACGGCACGGAGCCGATGGAGGTGGACGAGGACGACCCGACGAAGGCGGCGAACGCGCCGACGGCGCCGGCGAGAGAGCCGGCGCCCGTGACGTGGGCGCAGTTCACGGAATATTGGAACAGCACGCTGAGGAAGCACGCGGACTCGAACGCGCGCGTGTTCGAGGTGTTACGAGGCCCGAAGCCGAACGGCCCGAACGGTCCGAGGGCGTACCTCGAACACGCGGACTTTCGAAGCATCCTGCGGTGTATCCTCGACACGCACCCTGGGCTGGAGTTTTTGAAGGACTCCCCGGAGTTTCAAGACAGATACCTCGAGACGGTGACGTACCGGATATTTTACGCGTGCAACACCGCGTGGAACGGGAAGATGACGCTCAGGGAGCTTCGCCGGTCGAACCTCGTCGAGGCGATGAACCACGTCGACGAGGAGGAGGACATCAACAAAGTTTTGAAGTACTTTTCGTACGAGCACTTCTACGTCATCTACTGCAAGTTTTGGGAGCTCGACACGGATCACGACTTTCTCATCGACAAGGAAGATTTGCTTCGGTACGGGAACCACGCGTTGACGTACCGCGCCGTGGACCGCGTTTTCGCGCAAGCGCCGCGGCGGTTCGTGTCCGGGGTGAAGAACAAGATGGGGTACGAGGACTTCGTGTGGTTCATCCTGAGCGAGGAGGACAAGTCCACGCCGTTGTCGCTGGAGTACTGGTTTCGATGCGTCGACCTCGACGGCGACAGCGAGCTCTCGCCGTCGGAGTGCGCGTTTTTCTACGAAGAGCAGCTCCAGAGGATGGAGTGCCTGTCCCAAGAGCCGGTGCTCTTCGAGGACATTCTGTGCCAGATGTGCGACATGTTGAAGCCCGCGGAGAACGGGAAGATCACTCTGCGTGATCTCAGGCGGTGTAAGCTCGCCGGGAACTTCTTCAACGTGTTGTTCAACCTGAACAAATTCATCGCGTTCGAGACGCGCGACCCGGTGCTCATTCGCCAAGAGCGCGAGGAGCCGCACTTGACGGAGTGGGACCGGTTCGCGCGCCAGGAGTACATTCGTCTGAGCATGGAAGAAGAGGAAGGGATGGCGGAGGGGGGGGAGATGTGGGACGACGGCGACGTGGACGCGTCGCCGTTTTGACCGAGTGCCGTACCCTGTAGGTAGAACTCGACTAGCTAGACTCGAGGGCGGCCGTCGCGGCCGTCCTCGTGATATCATAGTCACGCAACGCGCGCGCGCGTCACACGATCGCCGCCGCACGCGTACACGTACCGTGCAGATCGTTCCCCTCTGTCTCCCCCCGCGCGGTCGCGTCGCGTCACGTCGCCGGCCTGGGCCTGACCGCGTACATCCTCACCTGGAACAGCTCTTGCGGGAACTTCGTCTGAAGCTTGTGTTTCACGATCTCGAAACCGCATCGGTCCTCGAACAGATGCGTGAAGTACTTGTGCGACCGCGTCAGGCTGCTGTCGTCCGTGTCCAACACGAACCCGTCTTTCACGTTGTTCTCTTTCACGTAGATCATCCCCCCGGGCTTCAGACCGATCGCGCAGCGCCTGAAGAACGCCTCGAAGTCGTCGTCCGTGAGGTGCCCGACGCACCACTGCACCCAGATCACGTCGTACCTTCCCGCCTCCGGGGTGAAGCTCTCCAGCGGCTCCGCGAAGAAGTTCACCGCCTTGTGTCCGTTGTACCTCGTCGGCGCGCTCTGTCCGCTCAAGAGCTCCTCCGCCTTGCGAATGAAGTGCTTCACCGGCTCCACGAGGTCGACCTCGTCGAAGTTGTGAATCAAAAACGACGACGTGACGCGCCCGATTCCGGCGCCGCAGTCGCACGCGACGAGCTTCCTCGTCCCGTTCTCCTTCTCCTTCAGCGCGTCCGCCATCGTGCTCTTCAAGAACGCGGTGTTGTCCTTCGCGTCCTGCTCGGAGACGTGCCCGTACCCCCCTAAAACGCCGTCGTCCGTCGCGGGCACCGCGTCCCAGTATTCGATGCCCTTCTTATACCACAACGGCTTCCCGTCCGCGGATCTCTCCCCGGCGGCGACAGCCTTCCAAAGCGCGACGTTCGTGCCGATCGAGACGCCCTTATCGTCCATGCCATGGAACACTTTCGGCATGTCGACAGGTGCGATCGCCGTCGCCGCGGCGGGTAGGCGGGCGGCGCGCGTCACCGTGCGGGGGAGAATCAACTTCGGTCTGGTCGGCACGACGACGCGTCCTGTCTCTTCTGCCGACGTTTAACAACGCGCTGGACGCGCCGAGCGACCAGAGGTCGTCGCGGCGCGACGCGGCCGCGGGCGAAGGATAGGAGGTTCCTTCCGCCCACGATGCGGTCGCAGTCCGAGTACAGGCGGCGACGGGAAGGCGCGACGCCGCAGTGGCGACGGCACCTGGCGCAGGTGAGCGCCGACGCTCCTGAGCCGCGCGCCCGATTCTTATTAGTTGTAGTCCAATTCCACTCTTCCGAGACCCCGCCATCTGACGCTCTCACCCCTCCCTCGCCTTCCAGGTCATCGTCACGTGCGTCATCACGTTCCTGAACGGCGCGGTGCTGCAGCTCAACAAACTCGCGGTCCTGGACGCCGCGGGACGGCAGTACGCGCGCGAATCCTACGCGTCGAAGTCGTCGTTCTTGGTTCCGTTCGCGGTGTTCAAGTCCGTCACGAACCTTCTCGTGGGCGCGCTCGCGGACACGTACGGCCGGCGTACCATCGCGATCATCGGCTGGTGCGTCGGCCTCATGTGCCCGACGCTCGTGTTGTCCGCGTCCACGCACGGCGAAGGCGGGTGGACCGCGGTCGTGACCTCCGCGGCGTTCTTGGGCGTGCAGCAAGGGATGGTCTGGTCGTGCATGATCTACGCCGCGCTCGACCTCTGCGGCGCGCGCGCGCGCGGGTTCGCGTCCGGGCTGAACGAGACGGTCGGGTACACCTCGATCGCGATATTCGCGCAAGTGTACGGCGCGATGGAGCGCGCGTACGTGGAGTGCGCGTGGGTCGACGAGATCGGGGACCGCGCGAGCGAGTGCGTCGCGGTCGGCGCCGGCGCCGGCGCCGGCGCGTCGGAGGGGACGGGGACGTGCGACCGCCCGGACGATTGGACCCCCGCGTGCTTGGGATCGTGCGTGTGCGAGGGGTACACGGAACAGCCGTTCGAGCTGCAGCTCGGGCTGATGCTGCTGGGGCTGGTCGTCACCGCGAGCGTGTTGAAGGAGACGCTCGGGATGTTCTTCGGCGGCGGCGACGACGGCGGCGACGACGCGAAGGAGGCCTCCGCGTTCGCGCGCGTCGACGACGAGAGCGAGGAGGAGGACGAGGGCGACGGGATGACGCACGCGAATGCGGAGGCGGAGGAGGACGAGACGGACCTCCCGCGAGAGACGATGGTCGAGGCGTTCGTGAGGGCGTCGTTCAAGGACGAGAGCCTGCGCGCGCTGTGCCTCGCGTCGTTTTGCGCGAATTTCGAAACCGGCATGGCGTGGGGTTTGATATCTTCGTGGGCCCGGGACGGGCTCCTCATCGGCGGCCGCGAGCGAGACTTCTTCACCGGGTGCTACTCGTTCCTGAAAGGCCTCTCGCAGTTCGGCGCGGGTCTGCTGTCGGATAAGATTGGACGACGCGCGCCGATCGTCGTCGGTTTATTCGGCGGCGCCGTCGCGATGCTCACCGCCGCGTTCGGCGCCGGTTTCCGCGGCCGCCTCCTCGTCGGCTCGGACGCGGACGGCGCCGACCTCGTGACGTTACAGTTCGGTTACCTCGTCCTCGCCGGGGTGTTACTCGGTTTATTCACCGGTTTGATGTACCCGGTGCAGACCGCGGCGGCGGCGGACCACGCCCCGGCGAAGCACTCGAGCCCGGTCATCGGCGTCGTGAGATTTTGGCGCGACCTCGGGTACGCGATGTCCTTGCCCATCGCCGCGGTCGCGGACGCGTCGTCCCCGGAGGCTGCGCTGATCGTGGTCGCGATCATGATGGGCGCCGTGAGCGTTTGGTTCGGGCACGTCTACGAGGAGAAGACGCCGGACGTCGTCGGCGCGGGGCAACGGCGGCGGCGGCGTTCGGCGGGAGGTCTCCGCGGCGGCGGGGCAGGAAACGAGGACGACGGGAAAGTCGTGGAGATGGAGGCGCTCTCGCCGGCGGAGAAGACGCTCACGCGGGGGATGGAGGACGACGGCGGGGAGCGTGTGTAATAAGGGTAGTCATAGTCGGTACCGTAACGCGCGGCTACGTAGCGCGTCTCCGACGGCGGCGTCCGTCGCGCGGCGACGCGTCGCTCACGTCTCCATCGCGTCTCCATCGCCCGGTCCGGCCCCGCCGGGTCCGGGCCCGCCGTGCGCCGGGTGCACCTCAGGCCCCGGGGTCACGTCCACGGGCTTATCCTCCATCCCCTCTGGGAACACGTGCACGCCGTCCGCGCCGAGCGGCATCGGGTGCGTCTCCGCGACGCACTCCAACGGAAGCGGGTCGCTGTGATACACGTGCGCGCACCCGTCCGGGAGCCAGTGCACGCTCACCGAGCCCGTGACCGGGCGCTTGAGCACGCCGACGGGCTCGTCTGGGGACCAAATCACCGCGAGCGGCCACTCTTCCGGGAGCATCTTGAGCAGCACCGCGTCGCCGACGCCCTTGAAGAACCTCGCCGCCACCTCCCTCACCATGCGTCCGTTCGAGGTGTGAATGAACCCGTCCTTGCGGTCCAACTCCGAGCCGCTGATGCCCCCAGCCTCCTGCCACTTCGCGAGGTCCGCGGGTGAGACGATCTTCCACAGGACCTCTAAACCGGGAGGGGTCGCGTCCACGTCCCAGTACTCGTACTTGTCCTTGAGATGCGCCATGGTGCGGCGCCGAATGGAAACAGAAAGAAGGCGCGGACTCGCTCGTCGTTTTTTTTTTTTTTTTTTCGTTCCGAGAGATCTGAAGCGCGTCGCGTCGCGTCGGCGGCATTCCTCACCGCGCCGTCGTCGTCGCCGTGCTCGCGGCGCGCGCGCGCGTCGACATGGTCCTCCTGGTCCTCTACGTCAAAGCCGAGCTCGAGAACGTCGCGTCCATCACGTTCCCCTCCGACATCCAATACCGCTTCGACGTCAAGGACGCGCAATCGGACGAGGCGAAGCAGGGGGTGTACCTGTGCGCGGACGAGGTCGCGGAGGTGGACGGCGGCAGAGGCGACGCCAACTTCGCGATGCGGTTCCCGGACTGCAAGAAGCAGTGCACGGTGTCGTTCACGCCCGTCAAGGGCGTGACGCGCGACACGATCACCGCGGAGGACAGCGGCGCGTTCGTCCCCATCATGGGGTTCGACTGCCGCGGGTTGGAGCTCACGAAGTGGACGCCCACGGAGGGGCTCGTCGTGACGAGCGCGGGGAACACGAAGTGGGAAGGGGTGGACCTGGGCGCGGACCCGGACGGGTGGTTCGAGTACTGCGAGAAGTGCGGCGAGTCTGTCGGGATCACGGAGCTGGAGTTTGAGTTTAGGACGCACAAGGCGAAGTGACGACGGGAAGACGACGCCGCCGCGCGCGCGGGAGCCGCCGACGCGACCAATTGAATCTGATGTCGTCAAGACTAAGATCTCAACTCATCTACAACGCGCGCGTCTCTGCTATGTTCTATGAGCGACGGCGACCTCGCCGTCGCCGTCGATGCGCACACCCCCGCCGTCGCGTCATCCCGTGAAGAACCGTATGAACTTCCCCATGCGATACAGCACGTAAAACCCGAGGAAGAGCGCGAGGCAAAACATCATGAGCACGCACAGGTGCCACGAACTCCCAGACTTGAACGCCTTCTTCATCTCCTTCTGCGCGACTTTCAGCGCCTCCCCGGCTTGCGACATCGTCTCCTCTAGCTGGTCTATGAGCTTCCCGCGTATGCCAGACTCCTCGTGTATCGCCCCGGTCATCTGCTTGAGCATGCTGACCTTCCCGTGCAGCTTCTCGACTTCGTCGTCCACGTCGAAGTCGCTCGCGGACGGCATGTTGAGTTGGACCTCCCCGCCGCTCGCCGCGGGTCTCGACGTGAGCCCTTCCGCGCTGTACGCGCCTCGATACGACATGAGGAGCGCGCTTCCGCGTCCAAAAAGGCGTGGAAGGTTCTGACGTCGCCGGCCGACGCGCGGTGGGCGCGGCGCGTTCTGCCTGGCCGGAAGCGAATTCGCCTCCTTCGTTCCCCGCCCGCGGCATTTTCGACGACCCGCCCCGCTCGCTTCTGTTCTCGAGCGCGTCGAGGGAGGATCCTCCGAGGCGCGCGCCCCAAGGCACAACGCACGGCGCGAGTCACGCCGCGACTCGATCCGAACGCTCACACGAAGACGTTCGCTCGTCCGTGCTCTTCGAAACCGCGGGCGATACGACCGGCGGCGTCGACGCGCGGCGACCGGATCATCGATCGCATTTGGATTCTCGCAGCAGCGCGCGCGCACTGCGTTTGATTAATCTCGTCCGCGAATCGTCGTCGTCGTCGTCGTCATGGGCGGCGAGGAGATAAACGCCGCGTTCAGCGGCAAGCTCGCAGGGTTGAACGCGACGTCGCAGTCGATCGAGACGCTGTCGCACTGGTGCGTGTTCCACAGGAAGCGCGCGAAGACGCTCGTGCCGACGTGGCAGCAAGAGCTCCGGGCGGCGCCGCCGAAGCGAAAACTCACGTTCCTCTACCTCGCCAACGACGTCCTGCAAAACTCGCGGAAGAAGGGCAACGAGTGGATCGAGGCGTGCTGGCCGATCATGGGGTGGGCGGTGAAGCACACGCTGCGCAACACCGGGGACGAGAAGACCGCGAAGAGCTGCGAGAAGCTCGTGAACGTGTGGCAGGATCGGAGGATATTCGGCTCGCGGTCGCTGCGAGATTGGCTCGACGTCGGCGACGGCAGGGATCGAACCGGCGGCGACGACGCGGCCGCGCCGGAAGGGCAACCCGCGGCGCCCGCGGCCGCGCCCGCGGCGCCCGCGGGTCCCGCGGTCGCGCGCAGAAGAGAGGAGCGCCTCGCGGAGGTCCCCGCGGCGTTGACGGGGACGAACGCGTCGCTCGCGAGGGCGTTGGAAGCGGCGGAGAAAGCCGCCGCCGCGCTCGCCGCCGCGGACGCGCTGTGCGAGACGGATCTCAAGCCGGAGGCGTACGCGGACGACGCGCTGGAGACGAGCGACGACCCGGTGAAGGCGCTGCGGGCGCTGCAGGCTGCGGAGAACGCGATCACGGCGAGGAGGGTCGCGTTAGAGGAAGCCGCGGGATGCCACGAAGAAGCCGCGCGATACGCGAAGGACGTTCTCGAGAGATGCGAAGCCGCCGCGGAGGCGCAAGCGGCGGCGCTGGACGACAGCGCGGGGGTGATGGTGAAGGTCGCGACGTTGCGGATGAAAGCGACGAAGCGAGCCGCGGCGGAGCTCGCGAGGCAGGCTGCCGCGGAAGGGGCGGGGAGTAAGAACCCGAAGGCGTCCGCGCCGTCGACGAAGAGCGGCGGCGAAGACCCCGCGCCGGCGGCGGCGGCGGCGGCGACCGAGCCGGCCGGGGACGACGAGTACGTCCCCGAGGGCGGGGACGACGAGTATGTCCCCATGGCGATGGACGACCCGCCGCCCGAGGAGGGCGGCGTGGACGTGGACGCGCTCATGGCGCAGGCGGCGTCGGACCCGGAGGTGATGAAGCAACTTTTGGCGGCGCTCCCGGAGGACCAACGCGCCGCGGTGGAGGAGCAGCTCGCGGCCGCGGGGAAGTGAAGCGACGGCGCGACGAAGCGACCGCGTGATGTGATACGTAGGGCTGATAGTGTGTCTAACAGGCCCTCATGCACTCGCTACATACCTCGATACTGTACTCGTATCGCTCAGAGGCTCTTCTTCGCCTCGGCTTTCATGACCTCCTTCATCACCGCCTTCGCCGTCTTCTTCGCGCTCTGTCGCCGCTCCACGCGCGCCGCGGCTCGGCCGCCGTTCACCACCCTCGGCTTCGCGAACCTGAAGAACTCGAGCTCGCGTCGGAACTGCCTCGCGATCATCGCGCACCCGCTGTACCGCCACGCGACGTCCCTGACCGCGCGCGCGAAGCGCGTGTTCCTCGCCAAAAACGACGGGACGACGACGACGACGATCACGAAGACGCCCTTCAACACCGCGTTCACGAGCGCGTCCGCGGCGGCGTACGCCAAGTCCGGCTTCCCGGACGGACCGTCCCCGCTCGCGACGCGATCCTCCGCCTCTCGCAGCTCCTTCAGCCGCTTCGACGCTCTCTTATCGTGCTCGTTCGAGGCTAAGAGTTGCTTAAACAACGCGCGCGCCGTCGCCGCGTCCGCGAAATCCCCGGCTTCGTTCCTCGCGTCCGCCCTCGGGCACCCGAGGGTCTCGTCCGCGATGAGCGACCCGCTGAATCGCGCGAGAAGCGCCTCGCCCGCGCGCAAGTTCCCGACCTCGTACCCGGCGTTCCCGGCTCTTCTGTACGCGTCCACGAGTTTGGCGCCGCACCGGGACTCGCCCGCCGGCGGCGCGCACGCGTGCGCGTTCGCGCCCAGCAGTTGCACCGCGGGCATCTTCCCCGCGTCCTCGTGCGACGCCGCGGCGAGGAGAATCTCCCCCGCGGCGCGCCTCGCGTCCGCTTCTCCGCGCGCGATCGCCTCCGCCTCCTCCTCCTCGGTCTCTTCCGGTCCGTCCGCGGGCGCGGCGTACTGGAGATCGGTCTTGCACTCCCCCGCGGCGAGGCAGCACCCGAGCGCGAGCTGCTCCGGGAACCGCAAGCTCGTCGGATTCGGGACCGCGTGCGCGTACCCGGCGAGGTCGCCCGGGGAGTGGTACATCGCGCGCTGTCGGACGTCCTCTAAGAAGGCGCGGAGCTTCGCGTCCTCGCGCAGCGCGCGTAAGATGGTCTTCTCGCAGAACGCCTCCGTCTCCGCGCACGCGGCGGCGCCCATGGCTTCCAAGCCCCGCGACGGCGGCGGCGACGACGCGGACGCGGACGCGAGGATCGTCGCGAGTAGGACGCTCAGCAGCGTCGCGATGACTCGCGTCATGACGCCGCGCGTGCGCCGCGCGAACTCGATCTGACGATCTGAAATACTGAAACCTCGCGGAAGGTGATGCTATGTCGCTTTTTCCCCGCCGCGACCGCGACCGCACGCCGTCCTATCGCCCCACTCGTCCCCGCGCGCCGCACGCGCGCGTCCGGGCGTCGTCATCGTCATGACGCACCCCGCGGTCGCCACCGCCGCCGCGCCCGCGTCGAGCGGCGAAGCGAACGCGCCCGAGGAGACGCACTGCGCGCTCGTCGAGGAGGCGGTCCGCGTCGCGGTTCAAACGAATCACTTCGTCGTCGCCGCGGACGCGATGGCGGCGCTATTGAGAGCGCGCGGCGCGGACGCGATCGACCTCCTGCACGAGTTCGTGGGAACGACGCAAAAGTACGCGATACCGCCGACGTCGCGGTTCTACGTCGGCGCCGCGGCGTTGGGCGCCTCGGGCGCGGTGTTCCTCGGCGTCAACGTCGAGTTCCCCGGGCTGCCTCTGAACGCGAGCGTGCACGCGGAGCAGTTCGCGCTCGTGACCGCGCTCAGGGCGAACGAGACGCGCCTCGTCGCGATCGCGACGACCGCGGCGCCGTGCGGGCACTGCCGCCAGTTCATGAACGAGCTCAGGCACGCGTCGGAGCTGTGCTGCGTGATACCCGAGGACGCGAAGGCGCCGGGGGGTCGGCCGGGGGCGAAGTTCGCGAGATACGCGCTCAGAGAGCTGCTCCCGCACTCGTTCGGGCCTTTAGATTTGACCCACGACGTGAAGTTGCCGCTGCTGTTAGAGTCACGGCATAACCGCCTCGCGTTCGCGGACGACGACGACGGCGGCGGCGGCGGCGGCGGCGCGACGACGAGCGGCGGCGGCGGCGGCGGCGGCGGCGGCGCGACGGGTAGAGAAAGAGAAAACGCCGCCGCGGAGGCCCTCCTCGCGACGCGAGAAGCGTGCTTCGCGTACGCGCCGTACAGCCACAGCCCCGCGGGTCTGGCGCTGACGACGTCGTCCGGGGGCGTCTACGCGGGACGGTCCGTCGAGAGCGCGGCGTACAACCCGTCGATGTCTCCGCTGCACGTCGCGCTCGTCGCCGCGACGTGCGGCGAACGGTACTCGGAGGACGGCGGCGGCGGCGGCGGCGGCGGCGGCGACGGTGGGTGGGGGGTGACGAGCGCGACGCTGGCGGAGGTCGACGGCGCCGCGGTGTCGTACGAGGGGTGGTGCCGGTTGATGCTCGGCGTGATCGCCCCGGGCGTGGCGTTGACCGTCGTGAAGTTGAAGCGCGAGGACGTCGCGGCGTAGCCCTCTCGCTGGTTATTTGTCGGAAACTGTCATCCGGGATCTTGAGCTGCTCGCATTCCACTCGCGACACGTGCAAACAAAAAGCCGCGTCAGCCTCGGCACGAATCCCCGGACGCGCGTAGATTCGGACGCGCGACGGTCGCGAATATCGCTCCGCGCGACTTGAAACGTTCCCGCACGTCTCCACGCGTGTGATTCCAGCGCGTTTGTCGAGTCCGTCGTCTCGCTCACGACGCCAAGACGCGTCGGCAACCCGAGGAAAGTCTGGTGACGCGAAGAAGATATTTGCCGACAGAGAACGAGCGAAAGATGCAACAACTTTTCAGCTCGAGCAAGAGGAGCGTCGACCTCGACGATATGGACGACCCGAGCGCGGGGACGAACGATAGGTGCGTGCTACCCGAGCGCGAACACGCGAGTTTGGGGTTCTTTCGCGCGACATTCGTCGCGAGCGCGCGCGTCTCCGGAGAGAAATTCCGTCTCCGGTACACGTACAGCTGGCAAAAAGAGAAATTGTATCGGCGACCGTCCGCTGACCTCCCCTCTTCCCCTTCTCGCAGGTCGAGGCAAGGCGGCGTCGACGCGAAAGTGCACAAGAAGCTGAAAGGCGGCATGCGGCGCGTCGACTCGGTCGAGCTCGCGAAACTCAGGATACCGCAGGCGGTCAGGTCGAACAAAAAACGCGGAACCTCGCGAATGATGCGAGAGCGACAGGCGGGCGCTAGCCGAGGGAACGGCGGAAGCGGCGGGTCGCTGTCGTTCATGGGCATCGGCGGCGGCGTGGGCGAGATGATCAAGTCGTGACCGCGACGCATGGGCGGGTGGGAGTCGTGTTTAGCAGCGGACGCACGGAAGAGGAGGACGGGTCTGCGCTCGCGTCCATCTGATGTAGCAGCCGGCGGCGCGCGTCGTCGGCTCATCGCGCGCACGGTTACTGTATAAAGGCTTAACCTTGTAGATACGACTGACAACAACACTCGTCAAAAAATCATGCTTCTCTCTCGCGTTCAGATGTCCACCTCGCCCGAGATGTTGAGCGCCGCCGCCGCGGTGTTCACGTCCTTGTCGCCGCGCCCGCTGCAGTTCAGGATGACCTTCTGCCCCTTCTTCAGCGTCGGCATGAGCTTCTCGAGGTAGGCGAAGGCGTGAGACGTCTCGAGCGCGGGGATGATCCCCTCGCATCGCGACACTCTGACGAACGCGTCGAGCGCCTCCTGGTCCGTCACCGCGTGGTACTCCGCGCGTCCGAAATCTTTGAGGAACGAGTGCTCCGGGCCGATGCCGGGGTAGTCCAGACCGGCGGAGATGCTGTGCGGCTCGATGATCTGCCCCTCCTCGTCCTGGATCAGGTACGAAAACGAGCCGTGCAAGACGCCGGGCGAACCGAGCGTGAGCGTCGCCGCGTGCTTCTGCCCCGGTCCCATGCCCTCGCCCGCGGCCTCGACGCCGATGATCCTCACGTCCTCGTCGTCGATGAACTCGTGGAACAGACCCATCGCGTTCGAGCCGCCGCCGACGCACGCGACCAGCACGTCCGGCTTGCCTCCCCATTTTTCGAGCGACTGCGCCCTCGCCTCCTTGCCGATCACCGCGTGGAAGTCGCGAACCATCATCGGGTACGGGTGCGGGCCCGCGACGGACCCGAGGATGTAGTGCGTCGTCTCCACGTTCGTGACCCAGTCGCGGATCGCCTCGGACGTCGCGTCCTTGAGCGTCGCGGTCCCCGCGCGCACGGGCGTGACCGTCGCGCCGAGAAGACGCATCCTGAAGACGTTGAGCTTCTGGCGCTCCATGTCCGCGGCGCCCATGTAGATGATGCACTCGAGGCCGAAGCGCGCGCACACGGTCGCGGTGGCGACGCCGTGCTGCCCCGCGCCCGTCTCCGCGATGATGCGCTTCTTCCCCATTCGCTTCGCGAGGAGGGCCTGGCCGACGGCGTTGTTGATCTTGTGCGCGCCCGTGTGGTTGAGGTCCTCACGCTTGAGGTAGATGTCCGCGGTGCCGTAGAGCTCCGTGAGCCTCTCCGCGAAGTACAGCGGGTTCGCGCGGCCGACGTAGTCCTTCAGGATGCTGCTGAGCTCAGCCTGTGGACGGGGGGGGGGGTTGCGCGACGAGGGAGGGAGCGCGGAGGGTCAGCAGGACGGTAGAGGATAATAAAATAAATGAAGAGGGGCGACGACAAAATTGCAATTGCGGCGACGGATCGCGCGCGCGGCGATCGCTCGCGCGCGCGTCCTCGCGAGACGCGTCGCGACCGCGCGTCCTCGCGAGGCTGGCTGAGAACTAACTCGGCGACGTTCGCGCGCGACGCGACGTGACGTGACGTGACGCGCACCTGGAACGACGCGTCGCCCGCGAGCGTCGCGTACTCGTCCTGAAGCTCCTGAAGCGCCGGGATGAGCGTCTCCGGAACGTACTTCCCTCCGTACGCGCCGAAGCGTCCGGTCTCGTCCGGGCGCTGCACGTCCTTGATGCTCGTCTTCGGCGGGTCCACGATCGCGGCGCGCGTCGTGGAGACGCGCGAGACGCGGCGCGGGTTCGCGCCCTTCGCGCGCGCGCGAAGGGACGTCGCCCCGGGGGTCAGCGCCGTCGCGGCGGAGATCGCGCGCATGGCTCTTCTGGCTCTGGCTCTGGCTCGCGCGGGCGAGGCGGCGGGATCGGACGGTCGAACGCGGCGTGAACGCGCGCGCGACGTGAGCGATGTGGCCGTGAGTTCGCGGGAAACGAACTTTAACGGCGCGACGTGCCGAAGCGACGCGCGGTCGTGAGTGACGGCGGGCGGCGAGCGGCGCGCGAAGACGGGCCTCGGACGCGTGAGGCGTGACGTCGACGACAGCGAGGCAAGATGAAAGAAGATCTCGCTTCGCGACCGTCGACGGCGTACTCGATCCGAACTGGCAAACAGTCAGAAACGACTTCGTACAGTACACCTCTACGCGCTACGAGGAGGGCTGGAGGAATTCGCGACTTTTTTCTCGCTGCTGTGCGTGTCTCCCGCTTCCGATCGTGCCCACTCCGATCGCCGCCGCGGCCTCGGTTCCGCACGCGCGCGATGTCCGCCGAGGATCCCGCCCCAGACGCCGCGCCCGCCGCGGCGACGGAAGAACCCCCCGCCGCGGAGACGCCCGCGCCCGCGCCCGCGCCCGCGCCCGCGGCGGACGACGCCGCGCCGGTCGCCGCGAGCGAGATCGACGCCGCCGCGGACGCGCTCGAGAAGGTGGGCGTGTCCCCGCCCGCGGATCCGGACGCGCCGGACGCGCCGGACCTCGCGCTGAAGTCGGACGTGCTCGTGGAGGAGCCGGAGACGGAGGTGGTGAAGACGGTCGTGTCGGACACGCCGTACGCGAGCGCGAAGTCGTTCGAGGAGCTCGGCCTGAGCGAGGAGCTCCTGCGGGGGTTATACAGCGAGATGAAGTTCGAGCGCCCGTCGAAGATCCAAGGCGAGACGCTTCCGATGATTCTCACGCCGCCGTACCGTAACCTGATCGCGCAAGCGCACAACGGTTCCGGGAAGACGACGTGCTTCACGCTCGGCATGCTCTCCCGCGTGGACCCGACGAGCCAGTCCCCGCAGGCGTTGTGCATCTGTCCGACGCGCGAGCTCGCGATTCAAAACGTCAACGTCATGGAAAAGATGGGCAAGTACGCGAACATCTCGATCGCGTACACCGCGGACCCGCGGTGGACCGAGCGCGCGAGTCGACGGGATAAGATCGTCGACCAGGTCGTGATCGGGACGCCCGGTAAGGTGTTGGGGTGGATGCGCGAGAAACAGCTCAACTGCGCGGGGATGAAAATCTTGGTCTTCGACGAGGCGGACCAGATGATGGACACGGACGGCCACCGCGTGGACTCGCTGAAGATCATGAAGCACCTCAAGACGAGCACGAAGCAGATGCCGCAGGTGTTGCTGTTCTCCGCGACGTTCTCCGAGCGCGTGAAGGACTTCAGCACGAAAGTGGTGCCGAACGCGAACCAGATCTTCCTTCCGGCGCACGAGCTCTCGTTGGACGTGATCAAGCAGTACCGCGTCAACGTCACGTCCACGGACGCGAAGGAGGTTTTACTCAAGGAGAAAATCTTCCCGCTGTGCGATAAGATCGGCCAGACGATCATCTTCGTTCGGACGCGCGAGGGGTGCAAGCGTTTGATGCGCGCGATGAACGCGGCCGGGTACAAGTGCACCGCGATCGAGGGCGGGATGGATCACGCCGATCGCGACCGCGTCGTGAAGGAGTTTAGGGACGGCCTGACGAAGATTCTCATCTCCACGGACGTCCTCTCTCGCGGTTTGGACGTCAGCACGGTGACGCTGGTCATCAACTACGACATGCCCGTGGAGCACAGCAACCCGAGGCAGCCAAACTTCGAGACGTATCTGCACAGGATCGGCAGAAGCGGTCGGTTCGGGAAGAAGGGCGCGGCGTTTAACCTCCTCCTCGGCGCGGACGAGAAAGCCGTCTTGGACTCGATCGCGGATCACTTCGATCACCCGGTGCCGGAGGTGAAGTTCGAGGACGACGACGCGTTCGAGAAAGTTCTGGAGGAGGCGGGGTTGATGTCCAAGGAGGATTAAACGAACGGCGGTGGACGGACGCGGCGCGGCTGGACGAGAGCGACCTACTAAACGTTTTAGGAATGACGATGAGGAGCGAACCCCCATAGATCTACGGACGCGAACGCTGCGCGACGCTACTCGACCTTCTTCTCCGCGACGCGCGTCAGGACGCCCTCTTCCTTCTCCGTCAGCGCGAACCCGAACGCCCGCTTCACCCTCGGTTTCAGCCACCGATACGTGAACCAATCCTGCCTCACCCACCGCAGGTACCCTCGTCGATGCGCCCACCCGACGAGGAACGGCAGCAGCGCGTGCAGCGGGACGCAACACGGGCCGATGCAGATCACGACCATGACGACGACCCCCGGGGCGACACGATCGTCTCCCTCGTCGCGGCGGCGATCCCGCGCTTCCGATCGTCCGAAGGCGTCGACGCGCGGATTGGGGGCGCGACGCGAACGCGACGAGTGCCGAAAAGCGCGCGGACGAAAACACCTGAAAACGAGCTCGTGTGAGAAAAGTTTCACCGATCGAGTTTCAACCTCGAGTTTCACCCCGGCACTCGAAATCGCGAGACGGTGAAACTCGAACCGTGAACGACGGTCTGCCCACGCGCGACCAATCAGCGCTCACGCTGAAACTCGCGCGTCCACTTGGCGACCGAGATATTGCGGAACGCACAACGAACGACACGCGATGATGGCACCTCACGCGGAACGCGCGTTCGGATGAGAGCGGGAGGGGATACGAACATGAGTACCCCTCCCATGGCGCACCACACGATAGATATCGCGCTCCGACCGCCGCTGTTGAGCGCGCGCGAGGCGAACCTGTGGGTCGAGGACGACGGCGACGCGTCCCCGGACGCGCCCAGCCTGCGCGAAGGGTTATCTTCGTCGCCCGCGTCGTCGAGCTCGCCGCAAGGGAAGCCGACGCTCGTGCTGAGCCGCGTCGACGGCTGCGGCGAAGAGATGCGGTTCGAGCTGCCTCAGGGTGCGTCTCGATTCGCGCTGCATCACCTCGCGCGACACCATGTGGCGACGTCGGCGCGACGCGTCGCCTCGCTCCCGATCGATTCGTTTCGCGCGCTCGTTTTTCTTCGCTCGCGCGCTTCGCAACGGCCCGACGGGTCGAGGACGCGCTGACGCCCTCCGTCGTCTCGTCGTCGACGATGATCAATCACAGGCGCGGCGAGCGACGGCATCCGAGCGAAGCTCCGCAAAGGCGGCGCGCAGCTGCGCGTGAGCGTCCCCCTGCGCGCGCTCGTCGTCCCCAGCGAGCGCTCGACTGGCGCGGGAGGAGGCGCGCGCCTCGATCCGTCAAATCCGTCCGATCAGCCCCCCGCGACGATGACGACGACGACGACGACGGCGCGCCCCGGACACCCGGGGGGCGGGCGCACGCCCGGCTGCGAGACGCGCTCGAACGAAACCCCGCGCGAGCGCACGCAGCGGTACGCCTCCTCGAGCGGCTCGGAAGACACCGACCGCGCGGACGGCGGCGACGCGAGCGCGTCCTCGCACCTCGCGTCGCTGGATTTCGGCCCGGGGTGCGACGCGTGCGCGGTGAGAGGCCGCGCGGGCGATCGAAGCGTCGTCGCGACGCGACGAATCAAGCGCGGGGACATCGTCGTCTTCGAAGCCCCCGCGGCGTCGGTCAAAGCCGGCGAGGCGAACCCCTCGGGCGCGCTGAAGCGCGCGTTCAAGCCCCGGAACGCCGACGGCTCGAGGCGCGCCGCCGCCGTCTCTTCCGACGGCGTCTCGAACCCCGCGATCGACGTCTCGTCGTTGATCCCGCACGAGTGGACGCTCACGCGCGCGCTGCTCGTGGACCCGGCCGCGCGCGGCGCGCACTACGCCGATCGCGCGCCGAGGGAGTGGGCGGCGGAGTACGGGAGGATACGCCCCGGGAGGAGAGACGCCGACGCCAACCCGGAGCGCGAGAGGCACGAGTTGCACGTCGCCAGCGAGCTCGCGGAGGAGATCGGCGGAGACGTCACCGTGGACGACGTCGTCGCCGTGCACGCCGTCGTGTGCGCGAACGCGTTCGCGCTGGAGGCGATGTGCACGCGCTTGAACTACGGCGCCGGGTTCTTCGCGGCGGCGGCGTACATGAACCACAGCTGCGATCCGAACTGTCTGTCGCTGCGGTTGGGCGGGAACATGGCGGTGTTCGCCGCGAGGGACGTTCACCCCGGGGAGGAGCTCACGCACTCGTACCTCCCGTCGCATCAGCTGCTGCTTCCGCGACGCGCGCGGCGGTCGCATCTATTCTTCGACTGCCGGTGCGTGCGCTGTCTGAAGCGCGCGCAGGTTTCGAGGAGGAAGAACGACCCGATCGGGTGGATCCCGGAGTGCGCCGGGACGAAAGAGCGGCCCGGGTTGGAGCTCGGCGGGGAGTCCCCGGTGAGCCGAACCGCGCTCGCGAACGCGGCGTTCGACCTGAAAACCGCCGCCGTCGGAGGGACGCCGTGGGACGTTCTGCAGGTGTTCAAGGAGGACATCTTAGACGCCGCGCCGAGGGACGGCGGCGGGTGGTACGTCAACGTCGAGACACTGCAGGACCTCTCCCCGCAGGCGTCGCTCGAGCTGTTGGAGCCCGTGATCGACGCGCACTGGCGCGCGGCGCTCGACTGCGGGAACGTCTTGGAGAAGCGGCAGCGGATACCGCTCCCGTGCGACGTCGGTCGAAGGACGCGGTGCAGGCCGCCGTCCTCGGACGAGCTTCCCCCCGACGCGCAGCCGCCGGACGCGCAGCTCGCGGCGAGCGCGGCGAGAGTGTGGAGAGATTCCATCGCGGCGCTGCGCGCGCGAGCCGAGGTGGAGGGCGGCGGCGTCCTCGCGGCGTTGGAGCAAGCGCTCGCCGCCGCGGAGGTTTCCTTGTATGCCATGGAGGCTGCGGAGGGGGGCAGTGGCGGGAACGAAACCGCCGCGCGCAAGGCGTTACAGTACCTTGTCGCCGCGCACGGGGACTCGCTCGCGTGCGCGCAGGAGGACACGCTGTGCCTTCGCGCGATGCCGGCGCAGTCCGCGGCGGCGGCGGCGTTCGAGCGCATCTTAGCAAGCGTCGCGCAGAGCCAGGGCGGCGAGCGCGGCTTGACCGCGCCGTCTCCGCACCCCGCGCCGCTCTCCGCGCTCACGGCGTCGCCTGTGGTCGTCGTCCCGGAACCGCGCGCGCTCGGGCACCTCTCGACGTCCGAGAGCGAGGACGACGGCGGCGAGAACAGGATGGAGCTCGACCCGAGGACGCTGCGGACGATGGCGAACACGTTTTGCGAAGCCGGGATCGCGCCGACGCCGCCGCCGTTCGGCGTGCGCGCGGACGAGGACGACGAGTGCGCGGGATTGGGAGAGATAGACGGGGGGATGGAAGAGATAGACGAAGACGACGACGACGCGGCGCCGCCGGAGACGGAGAACGACGAGCCGCAGTGGCCCGGGAAAGTATTAGAAGGCGTCGGCGCGGGCTGGGAGAAGCCGCCGCCGGGCACGCCGCTTAGGGCGAAGCAACCGACGAGACCGCCGCCGCGACGGTCGCCTCGAAACCAGAAGCCGATCAGCAGCGGCGACACGCACGCGAGCGAGTCCACGCGCGTGCAGCAGGTTGAGCCGAGCGCGTCGAACGGATCGAACGGCGCGGTGATGGAAAGCGAAGACGCCGTCGCGGCGTGGAACCTCGTCGCGAAGAACGCGAACACGCCGCCGAAGAAAGTCGGCGGCGGCGGTGGCGCGTTGCTCGCGCTGTTAGGTTCGCCCGAGAGCGACCCGAGGATACGCGCGTTCGTGACGTCGCTGTTGGAGCCGTCGTCGCCGTCGTCCTCGCCGGAGAGCTCCGCTGTAGGGACGCGCAAGGCGAAGAAAGCTGCGAGAATCGCACGCGCGCTTCCCGCGCCCGAAGTGAAGGCGTTCCCTCCGTCGTCCAAGTACGTCAGCTACAAGCCCCTCGGAATTTCGCTGTGCTTCGAGAAGGGCATCTTAGACTGCGTGCACGCGTACGCGGAAGGCGTGGACGGTTTCAACGCGTTCGTCGGAGAGCTGCCGCACGAGCTCAAGCTCGGCGCGCCGCCCGGGTCGACGACGACGCCCGGACCGGACCGCGCGCGGAGCGTCGTCTCGCGCCTCGGCGAGCCGTCGCAGAAGGGCGGGCAGGGAAGGCAGGTGTGGATGACGTACGCGGACCTCGGCGTGAAGGTGGACGTGGCGGCGGTGGATTGGGAGGACAGCGACGCGCCGATTAAGGGGGTGTCGATCTGGAAGCCGTGATCGACGAGGTGTACAGTATAGGATTGAACTACGACGTTTGACGATAAGCGCGCGCGACGTTCGACGACGCGCTCGCGCTCAACAGCTCGTGTACTCCTTGCACTCCGTCGAGTGCTCGCTCGACTTTGTGCGATGGCTCGACGTGCCTCGACGCTCACCCGCGCTCGTCTTATCCGCGTCCTCGTCCCGGTCGGAATCCCTCCGCGGCGTGGACTCGTGCGCTTCGTTCGCTCGGTCCCCGTCCCCTCTCCCCGCCGCCGCCGCCGCCGTATCCGTCCCTTCCTCGCGCGTCGGCGTGCTCTGCAATATCGGCTGCAGCTTCCTCATGATCTCCGCCCTCGCCGCCGCGCTATCATCCTCGTCCACCTCGCCCGCACGACGCTCGTCGTCGTCGTCGTCTCTCTCCGCGGGCCGATCCGTCGGACCCGGGACGAACGCGGGGGATCGCATGTTCAACGGCGAGTGCGCCCAGTTTTTCGCCGCCGCCTTGAACGCGTCCCGGTGGTTTAAACCCGGGTCTTTCTCTTTCAACCGCGGTATTTCCTCTCGTATGAAGACGTTATACGGGCTCGGGTCTCGCGGTTTACGCTCGCGCTTGAGAATCTTTTGATGCCGCGGGTTCGCGTCGTAGTAGTCGTCGTCGTCGTCGCGGCGCCCCCGGTGGGGTATTTCCGACGGGTTCCACCAAAACTCGTGCGCGGCCGCGCGCAGGACGCGATCGACCCGCTCGTCGCTCTCGTGCTCGCACGGCGGCAAGGACAGCTGCGCGAGCGGCGACGTCGCGGGCATCGCCGGGAAGCTCACATGCCCGGCGCTCGGGTTCGAATGCTGCGCGGCCATGTCCATGTGATACCGCGCGAGCCTGAGGTGTCGCTCGTGTTCCGGGTTGGACGCGCGCGAGCGTCCCGGTCCGCAACCCGCGACGCCCGCGCCCGCGCCGCCGTCGTCGTCGTCGCCGCCGCCGCCGCTCACGCGGTCACCGCTCAGGAGCGATCCGGGCGGCGCGAGTCCGATTCCGTCGCCCGGCTCGCCGCGCGCGAACAGCCCCGGCGTGGACGGCGACAGCAGCGGCGGGACCGCGACCTGAAGGAGCGTCTCGCACGCGCCGCAGCGCACGGCGACGCCTCGCGCGTCGACGCGCAGCGACGACGGGACGCGCACCTCGAGGCGGCTGCGGCACCGGTCGCAGTCCACGTGCACGAGCGTCCCGCGGTCGTCGTCGACGAGGCCCGCGACCGCGGCGGCGACGTCCGCGCTCGCGTCCGCGGTCATGCTCCTCGCGCGACTGGACGACGCGCGCGGACGCGACGCGTGTGAAGGCGACGCGGCGTCGCCTCGAAACGGTTCGCGTCTCGGGAAGCCTGACGGTCGCCGAGGGCGAATGACGTCGCGACAGGTGGACCGGTCCGGTCGTCGGCGCGCCCGAGGACGACGCCCGCGACGGTTCCCCTCCCGCGAGAGACGGACCAGCCGAGGGAAAAACCAAAACTCCCTCCCGTCCGCGCTCGACGTCGCGTCCGTCGCGCGTCGCCCGTCGCGTCGGTCACTCAACGCGCGCGCGCCGCACGCACGCCGCACGCGCCCACGGCTTTTCCGCCCCGCACCGCGCCCGCCTCCCCGCCCGCGTCGCCGTCGCCATGACCGCCGACGCCGAGAAGAAGGTCATCACGATCAACGTCAAGCTGCTTCCGAAGTATCACAGCGACCACGCGCAGCTGACGCGGTACCAGCTCGGGCACCGCAAGGACTACGTCGGGAAGCTCACGCGCGTGAAGTGCTCGCCGAGCGACACGATCAAGGAACTGAAGGCGCAGATCGAGAGTGCGCGCCTCCTCCGCGGCGATCCCTCGCGCGGCGGACGCGGTGCGGCGCGACGCGACGCGACGCGACGCGCGACGCCCTCGTTCCTCCGAGTCGTTTTCCCCCGTCCGTTGACGCGACGTCCCTCCCGAGGCTGACCTCGCCTCCCCGACTCCTTCGACCGACCCCCGCGCCCTCCCCGCGCGCAGAAGAACGCGGCTCGCCCGTTCAATACGTCAAGAGAGGCGGCACCCCCACGGGCGTCATCCTCTCCGACGACGCGACGCTCGAGTCTCTCGGGTTAGACTACGACATGTCCGTGTACGAGCACCTGTGGGAAGACAGCGACGAGAACCAAGAGAAATTCGTCGTCGACCGCGAGAAGGTTCGAGAGATGGTCGGCATGTTCATGATGGAGCACCCGGACATCGGTCGGCACGGCCCGGAGGTCACCGGCGAGGCCGAGGACCCGAAAGACTGGACCGCGAAGAATCTCAAGAAGCGCGAAAACATGGAGAAAGAAGTCCAGAAAGAGCGCGAGCGGAAGCAAAAGCGACGCGAAGAAGAAGCCGCGAAAGCGACCGCGGCCGCAAAGGCGGCGAAGGAAGGCAAGCCGGTCGCGGCGTGATGAAAAGGAAAAGTAACACCCGCGTCGTGCACATTTCGTTTTGTACTCCTTGATGAGAATTACACTGATCTATACATCACCCACGTCGTCTCTCCTCCGCGAGCGCGAGTTCAAACGGCAGCGTCTTCGGCTTCCACATCGCCGGATGCCTCAACGCCACGAACGTCATCATCACGAGCAACGGCCGTAACACGTTCATGAACAAGAGAACCCCCGCGGTCGCGAAGCACGCGACCATGAACGCGCTGCTCCGCTCCGGGTTCACCCACGTGAGCAAGTCGTGCAGGGCTTCCAGAGCGAGCGCGACCCGCCGCGTCGTCGCTTGCGTCCAGTATGCGAATTGCACGCACGCTTCGTACGCGCCCGGTCTCGGGGACAGACCCATCGCGGCCGCGGCGGCGGCGACGCCCTCGTCCATCTCGGAGCCGCCTGACAGTTTCTTTTTCGACGCGGCGACGCCTTCGATGAGCTCCGGAGGCGCGGCCTCGCCGAGCGTCTCCGCGGCCTCCACGCCCGCGAGCGCGGACCCGGGAGGCGCGGCGCCGATATCCGAGGATCCCGCGTCCGTGGACTTATCCGGTCCGAGCAGCGTCCACGCCGTCGGGCGACGCGAGCAGATCGCGTGGAACGCGAGCCATATGCACGCCTTCGGGATCACCATCCACGGGTGGTAGATCGCGCCGAGGATCATGACGTGCAGGAGACCTGCGGCGATCGGGGATTCCCACGACGTCGCGCGCGAGAGGAACGACAGCTCGGCTTCAAAGGGCGACAACGCCGCGGCGATGCGAACGACGTGCGCTTTGGACGCCGCCGCGGCCATCGCGGGCGTCTCCTCACGATCCAACGCCTTCTTTTCGTCTTCATCCGGCGGCAGCATCGCGTACACCATGCTCGACGGCAGCGGCGAAGCCCCGGAGAGCAATCCTTCCTCGACGTTTCGATGCGCGAGGGATTTCAACTCTTCAAGGTCGCCGCGGCCGCCCACGCCGGCGTGCGCGTACGCCGACCGCGGGAACGCGGGAGTCACGTACTTCGCGAGCGTCGCCAAGGTCGACGCGGCGGGCGTGTACATCGCCCGAATCGTGATCTCCGCGTTGTCGTTCGCCGCCACGCCTCCTTTCAACGCCAGCGTCGATTGCATCGGGTATCCGCGCGGCAAGCGCGCGACCGGGACGTCGACGAAACCGAGCGCCTCGTCGTCCTCCGCGCTGTCGAAGACGCCGATCCGCGCGACCGCGCCGGCGTCGTAGATCGCGGCGACGATCTCTCGTCTCCACGCCGGCGGCGCGACGTCCTTCCCCGCGGGGAGGTAGACCCACACGCCGTTGATTTCCAACATCGCGGAGGGTTCCACGTTGCGCTCGCGCCCGGGCGGGGTGAGCCCCCGCGCGCGAATGATCTCGAGAGACAGCGTACCGAGGGGTTCATCGCGCCCGATAGACGCCGTCGGGCCGCACGCTTCGTCCACGAACGCCTCGAGGAGAATCTCCCCGAGTTTTCCCTCGCTCGCGTCCTCGCTCGTCTCCTCGCCGCTTCCGAATAACGAATTGTACATCTCCCTCGGAATCGTCTCGAGCATCGACGTCGGCGAGCTCGGCGCCGCCGAGCTCGGCGGTTTCCGCAGCGGCATCCATCGCTGCCGGCTCTTCCCGCGCAGCTTCGGCCGCAGCTTCAGCGCGGCGAGCTCCACGCTCGCGCGCCCGATGATCTTACCGTCGTCGGAGACGACGTCGACGGTTAAGACGCCGCTGCGAGGTTCGGACGCCGCAAACGTCACCGCGCCCTTCTCCCCCCACGCCGCCTGCGTCGACGGCGTGTTCGACGCCGCGGGCGTGCTCCCGACGAAGTCGCCGTAACGAAACTCGCATCGAAAATCGTTCGTCCGCGCGACGCCTCGGACCGCGCGCGCGGCGGCGGTCACGCGACACACCGGCGGCGGCGTTCTCACCACCGTCGGCTCAGTCGCGCCCCACGCTTCTCCGCTGAAGAAACCATCCCCGGGTTCCGCGTTCAGGACGTTCTCACCTAGGCTAACGACGTCCGCGTACGTTCCTATCCACGCGGTGACGGTGAGCTCGCCGACGACGCCGAGCGGCGACGTCGCGTCCACGCCGGTCGCGCTCCCCGGGGGCACGAGGCCCATCGTGAACGGCGACTTTCGCGCCTTTTTTCCTCCATCCGCGCCACGGTACAACGCCGCGAGCGGGAGGTTCGCCTCGCCCAAGACGGCTAAACCGCCCCCGGCGGCGACGGAGAGGGACAGACTGTCCGCCGCGAGGTCGCACTCGGTCGCGGGGAAGACCATCGCTCTGTCGAACGCGCACGGGGCGCCCTTCTTCAGCGTCTTTTGCGCGGGCGTCGACGCGCCAAAGCGTCCGAGCGCCGCGGTGCACATCGGCACGCTCCCGAGCGCGCTGGAGGGCAGGTACCCCGCCTGCGCGACGTGCACGATGACGTACTGCTCCGGGTCGAACCCGACGCGGATCGGCGACGTCACCCTCGCGGCCGGGTCGCCGCCGTGAACTTCCTCCGCCGGCGACAGCGGCACAGAGTCGAGCACGTCCACGAGCGCGTCGTACGTCTTGTTCACGTCGTCGATGCCTTCGAACGTGACGACGTCCCCGGTGGTCGTCCCGATGAGCAACGACTTGTTTCCGGTCAACTCGAGTTCGTTCACCGCCTTCCCGGGGGTGGTCCAGGCCACGGAACCGGGCTCCAAGCCGAGCGCGCCGAACGCGATCTCGTAATTGAACACGTACAGGTGACCCCGCGTGCCCTCGAGCGAGCACGCGATCGTCTTCACCAGCGGCGTCGTCGCCGCGTCGAGATTGAAAAACTCCGCGGCGGCGGACGCGCCCGCGGCGCCGTCGTTCGACGTCGTCGCCGCGTTGACTCGGTCGCCGCTTCCGAAAAGCCGCGCGAACGCGTTTTGCAAGCTCGCCGCCGTCGAGTTGTCCTCCTTCATCGCGCCCGCTTTCGCCGCCGCGATCGCCTCCGCGGCCTCTTGCATCCCGTCCGACGGCGGCGGCGTGCGCGTCTTCAACACCGGCGGCGCGCGCGTCGGCGCGCGCATGACCATCGTCGACGACGCGAGTTTCCCGTCCTCTCTCGTCGCGGTTCGAACGACGACCAGATCGCCGTTCCCTCGCAGCCACCGTCTCGTCTCGAGCGTGAGGCAGTCGTCGACCTCGACCCAGACGTCGCCGTCCCAGCGCGCGGTGACGGTCGAGCACGCGCCGTCGGGGGCGACGACCTCCGTGGGTCTTCCGATCATCGTCGTGTTGCTCAGCGCGGTCGCGCCGAGGACGGCGACGTCTTCCAGGATCCCGCGCTTCAGATCGTGCTTCAAGACGTGGAGCTCCTTCTCTTTGACCGCGAACGCGGCGTTCGAGGGGAACGCGCTGCCGTAGGCTTCGTGGAACGCCTTCGCGTTGTCCACGGACTTCGTCTCCCACGTGCCGCTGTTACGTCAGGGGAGGAGGAGGGGGGGGGGGAGGACGTCAGGAAGACGGACGAGAGGGGTGTTGATCGCGCGAAAAGTCGTGGTGTTACGCGCGGCTCGAGGTCGCGACGCGCACCTGAAGTCCGGTAACTCGACCTCGCTCGTCGTCGTCGCCTTACTATTTTCCTCGATTGTCGACATCGCGCTCGCGGGGGCCGACATCGCGATCGACCTCCGCTCGCGCTCGAGAGGAGTGAAGGGTCGGGGGCGCGAATGCGACCCTTGACGAAAATCGAAGAATAAACTGCTGCACTGTGAATGCTTCAAAATCTCGCTGACGCGGCGCTGATCGTTACGAGGTCGTATTAAGACGTGCTACGTTCCTATGCTACGCGCGGCGACGCGCTCATCACCTCACACGCCGCCTATGGGATGGTGATACGGACACTCCTTCCCGTACGAACACCCTCCCGTCTTCTGAAACTCTATGCAGTGCGCGGCGTTCGGTCGCTGCGGCAAATCCGCCGCCGCCGCCGCCGCCGCCGCGCCGCCCGGGACCGCTCGCGCCATCCCCCCCACCCTCGCGGCGCCCATCCCCGGCATCATCCCCGGCACGATCCCCTCCACGATCTTCTTCGCCATCGCGCGAGGGCCGTCGTCGCACAGGGACTGGTACCACGCCGCGGCGCCGTCCGGGTCTCGCTCCGTAGCCTGCGCGACCGCGAGCTGCAGCGACGCGTAGTTCGGATCTAACAGCGGGTTGAACGAGCCGTCGTCCTCGAGCGCGTCCAGATCGATCTCCGCGGCGATCGCGTGGAGACGCGAGTAGTCGGGGTACCCCGGCGGCGCGGGCGTGGGCGCGGTCGCGGGCGCGCCGACGACGACGCCGGGGAACGGCGCGGACGCGTGGGACGGATGCATCCCTGCGATGGGCAGCGCGCCGACGCCGAGTTGACCGGGCGCCGCGGGCGGGGGGAGGAACGCGGGCGCTTGCATCCCCGGTGGGGGGGCGGGCGGGGGCAGGAACGTCGGCGCCGTCCCCGGCGGCGCGTCGTCGTCGACCATCTCGCTCGCGCCTCGCGCCTCGGATTGTGCGAAAGTTTTTCGTCGCGAGCGAGCGTGAACACAATATAAACCGAGTCTACGAGCCTAGAGCCTATCAGCGCGACCGTCACTCATACCACCGCGACGGCGCCTCCCCGTTCTCACCGCTGCCGTTCAGTCTCTTCTTCCTGACCTTCCTCGGTGGCGACCCGATCACGGGCTTCTTCGTCATCAGATCCTTGAACGACCCGACGTGCGAGATGCTCTGCCGCGTGTGTCCGACGTTGCCAAACACCAAGTCCAGGACGTTCAGGTACTTGCTCTTGAACACCTCCCTCTCCGCGTTGTAGCAGTGCATTATCACCGCCGCGGCGAGGGCGAAGAGCGAGACGTCGTGCCGCCACCCGCTCACGCTTCTCGGGATCATGCCCCAGTCCAGAAGGCACAGCGTCCCCGCCTCCACGGCTCG
The DNA here is from genome assembly GCF_000151265.4 of Micromonas pusilla CCMP1545. NCBI lineage: Eukaryota > Viridiplantae > Chlorophyta > Mamiellophyceae > Mamiellales > Mamiellaceae > Micromonas > Micromonas pusilla. The sequence continues at coordinate 1,070,692 of NW_003315885.1, forward strand.
GGACGCGCAGTAAATCCCGAGCTCCTGCCGCCGGCTCGGCTTCTCTATGAACGTCGCGAGGCCCGCGAGCGGGACGCCGCCGACGATCGTCCACCACCGCATGTCCCCCACGACTCTCTGCACGAGATCCGGCCCCAACCACGCGGACGCGCAGTACGCGGAGAGAAACGCGGAGGACCGCGCGACGCCCCCGGCGGCTCTCCACGCGAGCGTCTTCCCTCGCGGCCCCAACAGCTTCTTACGGTGCACGAGCACCGCGGGGAGGAGGTACAGCGGGAAGTAGATCGTCACCGACCGCGCGATGCTGCTGACGAAGAAGCGCGCGAAGTGCTCGATCGGGGACTGCCCCGGGTGTAACAGCGCGCCCCAGAGCTGCGGCCGCGCGCGAACCGCGGCGTCGAACGCGCGGCTCTCCGGGTGCGTGTTGTTCATCGCCGCGTGCTCTAACAACGCCCTCGCCGCGCGGTCGTTCTTGGGGTATAACGTCTTCGCCGCGTCCGTTAACGCCGCCGCGGTCTCCGCGCCCGGCCTCGCGACCGCGACCGCCTGCACCGCGCGGTAGTGGTGCACGCTCTTCCCGCCGTGTCGGTTCAGAAACCCGGCGTAGGGCCCTCTCAGCGCGTCCGGCTTTAAGATGAAGCACGACAGAATGACCGTCGCGGACGCCATCATCAGGCCGACGTCCGCGTGCGGGGACGCGAACGGCGCGAGCAGCCGCTCGACGCGCGGGTCCATCGGCGTCTCGTCGTCTTTCCGTCGGTTCAGCCCGCATCGAACGAGGAGGACCAACGATCGGAGCCAGATGTAGGTCGCGAGGCCGTAGTGCCTGCGCGCAGAGCCGCTGCCGCCTCGACCGACGCCGTCCGCGAGGAGGAGCGACGGCCCCGCGAGCGCGCCCGCGGCGGCGGCGCGCCATCGCTTGCTCTGCTGCTTCCCGTACGCGACGGCGAGGCCTTCGTCCGCGCTGACGTACACGAGCGCGAACGTCGAGAGAAACGACGCGAACGCCGCGGTATCGCGCAACGCGTCCCTCGTCGCGGCGGCCGTGAACCCCTTCTTCCGCGCGCGCGCGAGGAGCGCGAACGCGTTCAGGCCGCCCTTCAACGTCCCGCCGACCATCGCAGCGCGCGCGACGGACGTGAGGAGCCGCGTCAGCGCGCGCGAGGCGTCCGACGTCTCGTCCTCGGGCTCGATCTGATCCTCGATCGCGGGCGCGCCGAACACGCGCGCCCACGCGCTTCGGCCGACATCGAGCCACGCGGGGCGGTCCTCCGCGTCGCTCGCGCGGCGCGCGTCGTCGTCGTCGCGGCCGGAGACTTTGCTCAGGCGAGACGAGCGCGTGACGGGCGCCATCGCGCCGGAAGGTCTGCCGATCGGCGACGCTTCCCGTTCGTTCGTCGACAGGACGTCCAGGGCGCGCGCGCGCGTTTGAAAATTTTTAACGGGAGAACGAACAGTCGCGGCGACCGACGACGAAGGGCGCGCGATGAATAGCGATGTTCGCTCGTATTAAAACGTCGTCGTCGTTCGATCGTTCGATCGTTCGCTCGTTCGTTCGCTCGTTCGTCGCCCGCCCTCGCTCGCTCAGTTCGTCTGCGTCTCGACCATCTTCTCGCGGTACTCCACGATGTTCTCGTGCGTCAGCTTCACGAGCTCGCGGCGTTTCAACGGCTGCCGCGTGAACGGGCACGTGTCCTTCGTCGTCGGGTCCCTCAACACGCGGCACCACGTCTCGTACCCGGCGACGTGCCCGTACGGCGAGATGGTCGGCTCCTCGATCTGCATCTTCGTGAGGGGATCGATGAAACCCGGGAGCACGGGGGACTCGTCCTCGTCGTCGAAGTCGTCCTCGTCGTCGCCGTCCGTGTACTTCTTCGCGCCGCCGCCGCGGCTGCTCTTGCGGACGGCGTCGAACTTGACGCTGCACGTGTAGTTCTTGTCGCTTTTGTCCATGTCGGACTCGTCGCCCCACTTGGACTTCTTCGCCTTCTTCGCCTTCGGCGCCTTCGGCTTCTTCTCCTTCGGCGGCTTCGGTTCCTTCGGCGCTTTCGGCGGCTTCGGCGGCTTCGGAACCCCGGGCGCGCGTTCGAACCCTTTGTCCTTGAACCCGAACCGCAGCTTCCCGTCCTCGTCGACCATGTAGTTCGGGTCCTCCATCTTCCCTTGCGTGATCAGAGTGCGGTAGTAGTTGCTGCACTGGTACCCGACCTTCCCCGGGATGGACTTGCTGAACATGCCCCACTTGTAGTCCCTTCGGACCGGACACACGTACTCCTTGGTCTCGAACACTTTCATGAACAGCTCAGCCTCTTCCGTCGACCACCCCCCGGTGCTCTGCGCCTCCCCGGGTGCGTTGAACCTGTAGTAATACGCGTTCTCGTTGTTCGCGCGGTTGTTCCACGCCTTGAGTCGCGCGTCGGACCACCCGGCGAGTAAATCATCCGCGGCGTCCGTCGTCTCCGCGTCCCCGTCCGCGGCGCCGCCAGACTTCCCGCCCTCGTCCCCGGAAGAGTCCTTCTCCGGGGATGACGACCCGGAGTTGTCGTCCGCGGAGCCGCCGTTCGCGGCCGGAGCCGGAGCCTCCGCGGCGGCGGCGGCTTTCGCGGCCTCAATCTCTTCCTGCTTCTTCTTCATGGCCGCGAGCGCGTCGTCCAAACGTAAGCGCTTTTGCCCGTTCATGCTGTGCTTCTTCGCGTGTCGGATGTACCTGAAGCCGTGCTCGACCTCCTGGACCGGCTCCTCGTCCGGGTCGCTCTCCCAGTCGGAGACGTCGTCGTCGGACCGCGCGTTCTCGTCGTCGGAGTCGTCGGGGACGTCGCGGCGACGGCGAAGACGTTTCCGACGCTTCTCCAGGCGCTCCTCCACGAGCTTCTTGCCCCGACCCTTGAGCCGCTCCGCTTTCGCCTCGTCCCTGACCATGCTTCGAATCGCGGCGATGAACGCCTCGCCCTCGTCCTCCTCGGTCAAGCGGTCGCTCGCTTCGAACTCGTTGTTGTTGCACACGCGGAGCGCCATCTCGGCTTCCTTCTCGGTCAGCCCGATGCCCTCGTTCGCTAAGATGAGCTCGTCGATCTTCTGCTTCAGCGTCTTCTCCTCGAACGCTTTGAAGCGCGCTTGGAGCGCCTTGAGTCGCTCTTCGATGACCTTCTTCTGCTCCTCCGTGAGCTCGTTGTCGTCGTCGTCGCACGCGCCGTTCAGGAGCGCGTTCGTGTGGACGACGTTCCCCGCGTTCATGTTGTTCTCCCCGATCGTCGCGGGAGGGTTCATCACCGCCGCCATCGTGCGCGGATGCGGTCGCGTATCGGACTTCGCGCGTTTGCGGACGCGTCCGTGAGAAGAGAGTGCGCGCGCGACGCGTGTCTCCTCGTGCGCGTGCGAAGTGCGCGCGCGTTGTCCCGAAAGCGCGTCGACGCGAACAACGAGCATTTCGAATTTTCGAATTTTTTTTTTGCCGGACTGGCCGACCGACCGCGTATAAGTAGTTTTCACGTACTAAAACAGACTGAGATCTCATACAGAGGCCACCATCGGGGAGCTTTTTTTTCGCTGGCTTCGCGAACCTGGCATCCGCAGCTGTCGCTCGGATCTCACTCCTGATCGCGCTCGAGGGCGACATCGCGCACGAGGGACGCATCGAATCTCCCCCGCGTCGCTCGTATCGCGTCAACCTCGAGAATTCGCGCCGTCGCGACCGCGCGCGCGCGTGTCGACCCCGTGAGCGGCGTCGACGCGGAGAGAAGACGCGTCGAAAAAAACAGGGTGCATCGATTTGAAGCGCGGTCCGCATGAGCGTCCCGATGTCCGCGCCCCCCGCGTCGCTGCAGGTCGACGAGGTCGACGCTTTCATGTCCGGGATGGTCATCCACTACCTCGTCGGGGACGACGGCTCGCGGACGCAGGTCGTCGAGGTCGCGAAGAACGTCGCGCGCCACGGCGGCGTCGCGACGTCGTCGTACGACGCCCGACGCGTCACGCACGTCGTCTTGGAGGAGACCACGCTCGGCAAATCCGAGGAGCTGTACGCGCGCGCGACGAAGGACAAGAAGCGCGTCGTCTCGTGGGACTGGATCGAGGCGTGCCTGAAACAAGGCGCGCTCGTGCCCGTGGACGACAGCGCGCTGTATCGCCCGCCGCCGAGCGTGGACGGGCTCCCGGCGATGAAGGATCTCAAGGTGTGCGTCACCGGGTACACGGGCGACCGACGGACGCAGCTCATCAAGATCACGGAGCGTCTCGGCGCGGAGTACATGCGCGTTTTGGATCGGAAATCTACGCACTTGGTGTGCTACGAGTTTGAAGGCGCGAAGTGGGCGAAGGCGAACCAGACCGGCATACAACGCGTCGTCTCGCACGCGTGGCTCGAGGATTGCCTCAAGAAGTGGACCAGACTGCCAGAGGAGCCGTACACGCACAGGAGCGGGAAGGAAGAGGACGAGCTCGCGGCCGCGGCGTCGGACGACGTTCCGGACTCGCAGGAGGACGAGGAGGATCCCGACGTCGTGCCCGAGTCCGCGGGGGACGATTTCGTCACGGAGTTCACCGAGGGGTACCGCGCCGGCGCCGCCGCGACAGAGACGGCGCCGGGGACGATGCTGCGCGCGAGCGTCCCCGGGGTGGGCACGGAGACGCAAGACGCCGCGGGAGGTCTCGCGGACTTCGCCGCGAAGAAGACGATGGAGCCGCCGCCGACGCGCGCGCGGCGCCCGAGCTCGCAGCCGACGCCGAGCGAGAAGGAACAGGCGCTCGTCGGGAACGCGCTGACGTCCCCGGACTGGGCCGAGCTCGAACAGCGGCCATCGCAGCACGTCGAACGGAGCGAGCGGAACCGCGCGATGGATCCGGTTCTGAAAGCAGCGTGCGCGGACGGCGGCGCCCCGCCCGCGGATTTGGTGTCGTTCGCCGGCAGGGTCGGGGAGGCGGACCAAGTCGAGAAGGCGTTCGGAGGGCGGTTCGCGGACCTCAAGAGCGAGCGGTGGCACCGCTTCAACGACGCGGACGCGCCGCTCGCGGCGGACGATTTCGACGAGTTTTGCACCGCGATCGAAGAGGGGACGTGGTACCCCGAGGGCGTCGCGGAGTGCGAGCGGATTCGACTGCGAAAAGTCGTCGACGGCGAGCGCCGGTTTGAGATTTTACACGCGAAGCCTCGGGATATTCCGGAAGGGGTCACGATCACGTCCCTCCCGCGCGTGAGCGGTCGGTACCTCGCGTACTTGGACGAGAACGCGACGGAGGATGACGTCGAAGGGTGGATCAAACTCGCGAGGGACGCGGTGTCCAAGCGCGAACGCGGCCCGCTCGGCGCGGCGGTCATCTCCCGCCTGCGACTCGAAAAAGCGAAGCAGCCGCGCGAGAATTTCGACGACGACGTCGAGGACGCGTCGTTAGCGAGCTCCGACGCGCTCCTGACGACGTTCGTGGAGGTATACCTCCCGTTCGGGTTCATGATGGACCACTACGCGATCGTGGCGGCGATGAACGAGACGAACGACGAGCGCGCGGGGTACACGATTCAGCCGCGGGACGAGATCATGGTCTTACCCGCGCGCATGCCGGGGAACCTCCCGAACGTCACCGTGGAGTCCGTGGAGCGCCCGATAAGCGAGGTCATCCTCGGGTTCCACGAGCTCTTAGCCGGGCCGACGGAGCCGGACCCGACGCAGCGACCGGCGGCGAACGCGTTACCGAATGCCGCGGACACGTGGACGATCGATGTTGGGAACCGGATCTCCTTGGCCGCGATGCGCGCCGCGGAGGACGAGGAGGAGGAAGAAGAAGAAGTAGTAGAACACGGAAAGGACGCCGACGACGCGGACACGACCGTGCCGGTGGAGGACACGTTCGAGACCGCGAGGTCGGCATCGGGCGGGCGGAAGAAGACGGCGACGGCGTCCGCGGCGAAAGCCGCCGCCGCCGCCGCGGAGATTCTGTGCGCCGGGCGCAAGGAGAGCGAGGACGTGATCCATCGCGACATGGCGCGCGAGTTTGACGAGTGCCTCACGCAGAAGCAGCAAGAGGAGAGCGAGGCGCTGCCGATGAACGTCGACGAGGACGAGGACGAGGAAGCCCCTGTGGTGATGGCGAAGCGCGGGCGCAGACGGCAGGCGATTTTGACGCAAGATACGGGGGATAAGGCTGCCGTGGAAGCTGACGAGGAAGAGGAAGAGGAGGTCGCCGAGCCCGCGCCGAAGCGAGGCGGCCGCGCTCGCGCCGCGAAGACGCTCGCGGAGGCGCCCGCGCCCGCGACCCGACGCGGCGGAAGAAGAGCCGCCGCCGCCGATCCCGCGCCAGCGGCCGAACCCGCCGCGCGACCGAAGCGTGCCGCGCGAGGAGAAGCTGCCGAACCCGCGCCCGCGAAGAAACCCGCCGCGCCCAAGGCGAAGAAGCCGACGGCGGCGAAGAAGCCGACAGCGGCGAAGAAGCCGACGGCGGCGAAGGCTGTCGCCGCGCGCGCGGGCATCCGTCCTCGCATCGCTCTGAGCGGATTCCCGTCCGCGGACCTGACAAAGTACGGCGCGATCGCCGCGCGCCTGGGCGCGAGCGTGTGCGCGGGGCACGCCTGGGATTCGGCGACGACGCACGTCGTCTTCGGCCCGCGCGGGGGACGGTCGTGCAAGTTTCTCGCCGGCGCCGCGTCCCGCGTCCCGCTGCTGTCGCAGACGTTTTTGGACGCGTCGCGCGACGCCGGGAAGCTCCTCCCGGAGACGGAGTACTCGAAGCACGTGTGGCGAGGCGGAAGAGGCGCGGACATGGGGCTCGTGTCCCCGAACGCTGCGGCGCACTGGGCGCCCCGCGGCGGCGAGGAAGACGAGCTCCCGTTCGCCGGGCTGACCGTCGCGCTGGCGCCGTTTCCGTCCGCGAACCGCGAGGAGCGCGACATGCTCGCGACCGTGCTGCGATGCGGCGGCGCGAACATCGCGACGATCTCCGCGAAAGGGGAGGTGATGCCGTCGACCCCGGCGCCGGACGTCGCCGTCGTGGACGCCGGCGTCGTCCCGAGCGCCGGCGGCGGCGCGAAGGACGCCGCCGACGAGGCCCCCGGGCTCGCCGGGCGCGCCGCGAGCGCGGTCTCCGTCGTTCAAGGCGAGGCGTGCGTCTCCCCGGAGTTTTTCAAATCGTGGCTGTCGCGCCCGGGATCGGACTTGAGGCAGCACGTCCTCCACGGCGAGCTGAAGGGCGCGCTCGCGCTGACGTACCGCAAGAGCGTCGGGGCGGTCGGCGGCGCGGGGGCGGGGGGAACGGCGGCGAAGCCGTCGAGCGAGACGGCGAACGCGGCGAAGAAGAAGGCGCCCGCGGAAGTGAAGAGTAAGACGCCGGTGAATAAGCGCGCGGCGGAGCAGCCGGCGCCGTTGGTGAGCAAGCGCCGCCGCGCGCTCACAAGCCGTAACTGATGGATGACGAGTTTAGCGTATTTTTCATGTAATCCACACTCGGGAGCGAGTCTGCGCACGAACGACACCACGCGCGCGACTCGCTACGACCCGAGATTTAGACAGCGAGGAGGGAACACAAGCGCGGAGGTGAAGGAGTACGACTACTCGAGTTTTTCAAATGCACTTGGCAATTGTTACATGAATGTGCTGCCGGGCACAACTACCTAGCTAGGGGTCGACTGGCTAATAGTCGTCGACTACTTGGAAGGTAGTCCGCTCTTGATACAACAGTATTGGTACTAAACACGGTGAGTTAACACACACACAATTTAGTAGAAGCCGAAGCCGGACGCCGCGTTGGTGAGGACGTTGGCGTGGACCGGGTCCGCGACGTGCGCCTGCCAGTTGGCGATGGGGCCCTCCTGGGTGGCGAGGCCCTGCATGATGCAGCCGAGCCACGCGAACATGGAGAGGCGGCAGTGCTTGAGCTCCTTGATCTTGAGCTCCTCGAGGTCACCGGACTCGGCGAGGCCGAGGGGGTCGAAGCGGCCACCCGGGGAGACGTCACCGACGGTGAGCTCATCGAAGACCGGGTCGGAGAGGCCGGTGCGGTACGCCTCGGCGAGGCCGACGAGGACGACCTCAATGATGAGGACGTTCCAGAAGGACGGGTAGCCGGAGCCCTCCGGGGCGAGGGGCGCGACGGCGCCCGGGAACTTGTCCGCGACGGCGGTGCAGTCGTCCGGGGTGCAGAGGGTGCCCGCGGTGAACCAGGGGATGCCCGTGCCGTTCTCCGCCGCCCACGCGCCGGTCACGCCGAGCATCGCCCAGCGGCCGTGGATGACCTCACGCTCGGCGTTCTTCTCGGAGCCGAAGGGGATGATCGGGGACTCGCCGCCGCCCGGGTAGGTGCCGAACTCCGGGTAGATGTCCGCCTTGACGACGGTGGACACGGACTTGGCCTGTTTTGAGGAGGATTGAGGAGGGGAATGCGCGTCAGCGGCGTGTTTCCGGCGTCGGTTGTGGTCGCGGAAATCCAAAATATTTCCCGTCTTCAGGGACGCGCGGATTAGCGCGCGATGCGAGCGACGCGAGCGGGGAACGCACCGTGACCTTGGTCGCCTTGAGGGCGGCGACGGAGCCGGTGAAGGAGGAAGCAATGCAGGCCATTTTAGAAGATTTGATGTGTGTGTGTGAACGTGTGTTCGTGTGCGGGAGATGGCGAAAACTGAGCAATCGATCTTGCTTTTATAGCGCAGATTCGAGCAGACGAACGCTCGTTCGTCGAAAAAGATCCGCCACTGCGCAGATTTTTTCAAGCCGCGTTTCCGCCTGGTTTCCGCGGTTTATTAACTCGTCAATTCCCTCGACTCGACGCGCAATCGAAAAGTTGGGGTGAAAAAGCGTCCCGAATCCGAGCCGCTTCATTTTGGTTGGACGACGGTTTTTTCGACAAAAATGCGTAGGGATCGCTGAATCTACGAAATCCGTGACTGAAACGCATACGAGTTTCTTTGAAATTTCGCCAGCGTGTCGTCTTTGACGATTCGTCCGAGCTCGACGAGCGTTCTCATTCGCCAGCGGTTCGTACTCGATTCGCTTTTGCGAATATTGTCGCCAGATTTTCGCACATAAACAGTTGTTTTTCTCATTCTGTCGCCATCTCCCGCACACGAACACACGTTCACACACACACATCAAATCTTCTAAAATGGCCTGCATTGCTTCCTCCTTCACCGGCTCCGTCGCCGCCCTCAAGGCGACCAAGGTCACGGTGCGTTCCCCGCTCGCGTCGCTCGCATCGCGCGCTAATCCGCGCGTCCCTGAAGACGGGAAATATTTTGGATTTCCGCGACCACAACCGACGCCGGAAACACGCCGCTGACGCGCATTCCCCTCCTCAATCCTCCTCAAAACAGGCCAAGTCCGTGTCCACCGTCGTCAAGGCGGACATCTACCCGGAGTTCGGCACCTACCCGGGCGGCGGCGAGTCCCCGATCATCCCCTTCGGCTCCGAGAAGAACGCCGAGCGTGAGGTCATCCACGGCCGCTGGGCGATGCTCGGCGTGACCGGCGCGTGGGCGGCGGAGAACGGCACGGGCATCCCCTGGTTCACCGCGGGCACCCTCTGCACCCCGGACGACTGCACCGCCGTCGCGGACAAGTTCCCGGGCGCCGTCGCGCCCCTCGCCCCGGAGGGCTCCGGCTACCCGTCCTTCTGGAACGTCCTCATCATTGAGGTCGTCCTCGTCGGCCTCGCCGAGGCGTACCGCACCGGCCTCTCCGACCCGGTCTTCGATGAGCTCACCGTCGGTGACGTCTCCCCGGGTGGCCGCTTCGACCCCCTCGGCCTCGCCGAGTCCGGTGACCTCGAGGAGCTCAAGATCAAGGAGCTCAAGCACTGCCGCCTCTCCATGTTCGCGTGGCTCGGCTGCATCATGCAGGGCCTCGCCACCCAGGAGGGCCCCATCGCCAACTGGCAGGCGCACGTCGCGGACCCGGTCCACGCCAACGTCCTCACCAACGCGGCGTCCGGCTTCGGCTTCTACTAAGCGGTGCGTGTTCGCGCGTGCTTAGTTAGTTAGTTGTCTAGCAACGATGTGATGTGAGACGTGAAACAAGTGTTAAAGTAAAAAAACTTCGCGGCTCGCTTTCGACTCCTCGATGAACCCAACGAACCACCGATCAAGCGCGCGATGAAATTTCCCCTCGCTCCGCGCGTTCAAACTGAACAGAACGCGCGAAAACTCCCCGTCGATCGTGCTCCTCGTCCAATCCGACGCGCGCGGTCGCGGCCCGACGCACGCCGCCGGCGCGTCGCGTAGGAAACACTCGCGCCGCGCGCGAGATCCGATCGTCATGACCGAGAGCAAGGTGAACCACGCGGAGCTTCGTCGCGCGGTGAGAGACCTCCAGAACCGAGGTTTGCTCCACGCCGCGCGATGGGCCGCGGAGCAGCTGTACGGGCTCGAGGACGAGACCCCGGGCGAGGGCGGGGACGGCGCGACGCCGACGACGGCGTCGATGCGCGCGACGCCGACGACGGCGACGCCCGCGGCCGCGGAGGAGGACGACGACGACGCGATGGAGCTCGAGACGCCGCGGTCGGGGGCGAAGAAACCATCCTCCGACGCGACGCGCGCGGGCGCGGGCGGCGCGTCCGCGGGCGCGGAGTCGCGCTGGAGCGGCCGCGGCACGACCCCGGAGACCGCGGGCGACGATTACATCCTCGCGAAAGCGTACTTCGACCTCGGGGAGTACCGCCGCGCGTCGCATCAGCTCAGCGAGAATCGATCCTCCCTCGGACGATTCCTCAGGTACTACGCGCTGTTCCTCGCGGGGGAGAAGCGCAAGAACGAGGAAGCGCTCGAGGTCGGCGGCGTCGGCGGGACCGGCGCGTTCGGCCCGGGCGGCGCGGCCGCGGTCGGCGGCGGGACCGGCGGGACCGGCGCGTCCAAGCCCGTGACGGGGCCAAGCCCGCGCCCGAGGAAGGACGTCGCGAACAAAGAGCTGGATCCGATCCTCTTCGACCTGCCGATCATCGTCGAGGACGACCACCCGGACTCCTCGGAGACGTGCGACGACCCGTTCCTGCATTACCTCCACGGACTGTGCCTCATCGAGAAGGAGCGCAAGGACGAGGCGAAGCAGGCGCTGTGCGCGTCCGTGCGCGGGTACCCGTGTAACTGGTCCGCGTGGGAGGCGCTCATGCCGCTGTGCTCGACGTTGGACGAGGCCAACGCGTTGCCGCTGCCGACGCACTGGACGAAGAAGTGGTTCACCGCGGCGCTGCAGCTCGAGCTGCAGGATAATCGGAAAGGGTTGCAAGCGTACGCGCAGTTAGTCACGGAGATACCCGCGTCCGCGATCGGCGTCGTGCAGATGGCGGTCGGCCACTACAACATGCGAGAGTTCGACCGCGCGCAGAGCATCTTCGAGGACGTGTACCGCGCGGACCCGTACCGTTTAGAGGGCATGGACACGTACAGTAACATTTTGTACGTCAAAGAATCGAGCGCGAAGCTGAGCTACCTCGCGCACAGCGCGGTGCTGACGGACAAGTACCGCCCGGAGACGTGCTGCATCGTCGGCAACTACTACTCCCTCAAGGCGCAGCACGAGAAAGCCGTCGTGTACTTCTCCAGAGCGCTTCGTCTGAACTGGCGGTACCTCAGCGCGTGGACGCTCATGGGGCACGAGTACGTGGAGATGAAGAATCCAGCGGCCGCGATCGACGCGTACAGGCACGCGGTCGACATAAACCCGCGCGACTACCGAGCCTGGTACGGCCTCGGGCAGACGTACGAAATTCTGCAGATGCCGTATTACGCGTTGTACTACTACCAACGCGCGACGCGGCTGCGACCGAAAGACCCGCGGATGTGGTGCGCGATGGGGCAGTGCTACGAGAGCGACCAGCTGCAGATGACCGTCGCCGCGATTCGGTGTTACCAGCGGGCGGTGACGTGGAACGATATGGAGGGGATCGCGCTCGCGAAGCTCGCGAAGCTGCACCGCGACAGCGGAAACGCGAAAGCGGCGGCGCACTATTACCGCCTGAATCTCGTGCGTCTGGAGAACGAGGGCGCGGACACCGCGGAGATGGTCGAAGCGCTGCTGTATCTCGCGAACTTTTACAAAAAGCACGAGCGGTACCGCGACGCGGAGGCGTGCTGCATGCGTTTACTGGACTTCGCCGGACCCGCGAAGCAAGACGCGAAGGCGCTCTTGCGGGAGATTCATAACCTTCAGAACGTCGCGGCGGCGGCGGCGGCGGCGGGCGGGGGAGCGGGAGGCGGCGCGGGGGAGATCGAGGAAGCGGATCCCCCGATGGACACGTCGTGAGAGAGTAGAATAAGCTGGAATAACACATCGCGCTCGCCTATCGCGTCAACTCGTCTCTGAGCTCCATGAGCATCTTCCCGAGTAAGTTCCCGCCGCCGCCGTCTCTTCCGACGCCCCATATCGCGTCGTGGGGCGAGTCCTCGAGGACGTCCTTCCCTTTCGTCCCCACGAGAAGCGCCCGCGGAGCGTCGTGCCTCGAAAGTTTCGCTCTTAACGCCGCGCGCATGACGCCCTCTTTCTGCGCGGCCCAGTCCGCGCGAATCAGCTCCGGGCAGTGCTTCTGCGACGTCCGGCCGATCCTCGCGGCTTCCTCCGGGGACGCCGCCGCGCGTATCCGCTCCATCGCGTCCCTCGCCGCGGGCGCGTCCACGCCGCTGAATTTTTGCGCTTGGTAGAAGTGCTCCACTGTGGGCCACTCCACGTCCTCGTCGTCGCCGTCGACGGCGTCGACGCCGCGCCAGCTCTTCGGTGCGACGATCGAATGCGGTGAAAAGTTTGACAACGCGCCGTACCGGTCCCAACTCTTGTAGAACCTCACCTCTTTCGCGTCCGACGCGCGCATCGCGCTCGCGGCGCGCTCGACGACCGCGATCGGGTCCTCCGTCCACGGGTCCGCCTCCTCTTTCGCGCCCGCGCCCGCGAAGCCGTCGCCGTCGCCGTCGCCGTCGCCGTCGCGTTTCAGCCGACCAGACGTGTTGACCGCCGGGAGGTACCCGCTCAGTAAAACGTCCCGCCCGTGCGTGGAGAGGGCGAGCCCGCGCAGGGTCATCGCGTCCGTCATGAGATCCAGACCGGTCTCCCCCACCGGCGACGGCGCGGGGCCGCCGGAGCTGCCGATTATCTTCGGCGCGATGAACGCCATGACGTGATGGATGACGCCGTCGTTCAACGCGGGCGCGGCGAGGCCGCCGCCGCACTCCCAAAACAGCTGCAAGTACCCGCGCTTCCCGCAGTACTCCGCGACCGCGCTCGGGGTCAAATCGTCGAACTCGATCACCTCCACGCCGAGCTCGCGGAGCTGCGCTTGAAACTCCGGCCTCGCCCCCGTCCGCGTCATCACGATCGTCGGCGCCTCCGACGTGTCCCACAAATTCGTCCTCGGCTTCCTTCGCTTCTCCGCCCTCGCCGCCGCCATCTCCCCGTCGTCGCCGTCGTCCTGCGTGTCGTACGTCCCGAGGCCGTAGTTCTCCTCCTCCACCCCGGGGAGGTCCATCGTCCGCGACAGAACCACCCGCGCGGGGAGGTGCCCGTCCTTCCTTCGAGTCGTGAGGTTAGGGTTATCCCTCCGCACCGTCGAGCCGCCGACGACGACGGCGTCGCTCCGCGCGCGCTCCGCCCACACCGCCCCTCGCGCGGTCGGCCCGGTGACCCACGAAGAGTGCCCGCTCGTCGTCGCGATCTTCCCGTCGACCGTCATCGCGTACTTCAGGACGCTGAACGGTCGCCCCGTGGCCACGCGGTACAGCAACGCGCGGTTGCGAGCCCTCGCCGCCGCGACCACCTCCCTCGTCGCCGCGCGCAGCATCTCCCCCTCGCGCGACGCCCCGGACGCCTCTCCGCGCTGCTTCGCTTCCTCCTCCCTCTCGTCGAGGTCGTCGTCGCCGAGGACGACGACGTGGACGCCGCGCGCGCGCAGGGCGTCCACCGCGGCGTGACGCGTCCCCGGTATCGGATGCGCGATGCCGATCACGACGCGCGTCACCCCCGCGCGATGCAGCGCGTTCACGCCCGCGTCCTCGCCCGCGTCGTTCCCGTGCACGGGCTCGAGGTTTAAATACGCGCATCCCCCCGCGGCGCCGCCGTTCGCGGCGTCCGCGGCGAGGACCTCGGCGCGCGCGCCGCCTTGCCCGAGCTGGAACGTCTCCGCGACGACGCCGCCGTCGGCGGCGACGAGGACGCATCCGCTCTTCGGGTGCGGCTGCGTCAGGCCGTCGGACTCGCCCGCGAGCTCGACGGCGCGCGCGACGTGCTCGAGGTCGGCGAGCGTCACGTCGTTCGCGCCGCTCGCGGCGTCCGCGGCGGCCGCGCCGAGCCGCGCCGAGCGACGGCGAGACGAGGGTTGACGATGAAGATGACGACGGCACGCCCGGCGCGTCAGCGACGTCGTCGCCTGGCTCGCGCTCGCCGCGCGGTTCGCGGCGAGCGCGTCCATCTTCCCTTCCTCTCCGCTTCCGAACGCGCGAGCGGCCGCGCGGGGAAACGCGGGGAGGTCTCGCGCCGCCGGCGCCTCCGCGTCGTCGACTGTGACCGCGGTTCCCTCGGATACGGCGCGGTGCGGCTGCGGCTGCGGTGACTCATCATCAATGTTCGTTCGACATTCGTTCCCCGCGCACACGCACCCCGCGTCCTCGCCGCGCGAGGAGACAAATCAATCGTCGCGATGCCCGGCATCGACGGCGACGCCTACGTCGTCACCCCCGAGCAGATCGAAGCCTTCGAGCGCGACGGGTACGTCCACCTCCCGAACGTCCTCACCGAGGACGAGATGCGCGAGGTGGAGGAGCCCGCGATGCGATTCATCCGCGGCGAGGTCGTCCCAGAGGGGAAGGACCTGTGCGACATGTCCGGCGCGACGGACCGCACCCCGGACGAGTACACGGTCTTCAACGCGATGCTCCCGCGGCGATACATGCCGAGCATGCGAGGAAACATCTTCGAGCGGCGGACCGCGTCGATCGCGACGCAGCTGCAGCGGGGCAAAAACATGGCGATCGACTACGACCAACTCCTGGCCAAGCGTCCGTCGACGTCGGACTCGATATTCGCGTGGCACCAGGACATGGCGTACTGGCCGCCGCTCGAGGAGGACCCGTCCACGTGCACGTGCTGGATCGCGATCGACGACAGCACGGTCGAGAACGGCTGCATGCGGTTCCTCCCGGGGAGCGGCATGGAGAAGGAGCTGCGCGCGCACGCGCCCGTCAAGTTGAAAGGCGGCGACCGCGCGGACGACGAGAGCTCGCACGCGCTGTGCACGACGCTCACGGCGGAGGACGAGACGCGCGTCCGGCTCGTGCCAATCAAGCGCGGGGACATCACCGTGCACGACGAGCGCGTCGTCCACGGCAGCGGGCCGAACGGGAGCGACGGGTGGCGGCGGGCGTACGTGCTCGCGTACAGGACGAAGGACGTCGTGGACGAGGAACGGAGGCTGGGATTCACGCACTCGCACAACGACGCGTACAACTGGGACGCGTTTCACGCGTGGCAGGAGAAAGCCGCTTCGGCGTAGGTGTTGTAGTCGAGGTATATACGTGTCGTGTTTGTTATTTGATAGGGAGGGAGCGTCGCGGTTCAAGAACTTTGTTCAAATCGTATTCATCAAAAGACAATTTTCTTTTTTTTCTTTTTCCGAGTGCCGCGAGTCGGGCTAGGTCGTCGCGACGTGCACTTTTAAGCACGTTTACACACGGTCACATCTGTTCTACCACCAGTCCTCACGAGAGGACACGCTGTTGCTTTTGGGAGGCGACGCCACACCGCCCGAAACCGTAATAGTATACGGTTCCCGTCGACCGTATTCGCTCGGGAACCAAAGAATCAACTCGACGAGAAGACAAACCAACTCAGACGGAAGCGAAGAGCTTACGCGTACGCCGCCTCGCGCGCCTCCCTGCTGCTCTTCTTCACCTTCTTCTTCGTCTTCTTCACCTTCTTCACCGTCTTCTTCTTCGTCGGCTTCGCGGCCGGCTTGATCGTCGTCGCGTGCATCGGGAGCCCGAGCGCGATCACCCGCGTCATGTCCCCAAAGTGGTTGTTCGCCAACCTCCCGAGCCCCGTCGCGGTGATCGCGGACGCGAGCGTCGTCAGACGCTCCGTCATCCACCTGTCCGCGCCGCCGATGAGCTGATACCGCAGGTTGCAGGACAACCCGAGGTACGCCCCCATCCCGAGCATGGACGTCTTCAGGTCCGGCACGGGCAACGCCGGCTCGAACCCCTCCCCGCGCGTGGACACCAACGCCTTGTTGACGCCGTGGAACAACCCGCCGGTGATCGCGCCGAGGGCGGACAGCTCCGTCGCCTTCTTCGCGACCGACGCCGCGCGCATGCCCATGGTGTACTGCCTCAGAGGCCCGCACTTATCGAACGCGTTGTTCGGGATCGAGTCCATCACCCGCTGCCACCCAAACTTGTGCTGCGCGCCAAACGACCGCGTCGGCGTGAGGCACCAGACCGTCATCGCGTTCGCGAGCGACAGCTGTATGACGTTCGCGGCGGCTAAGTCCCACTCCTCCTTGAGACGGTCGCCTCTGTGCGCCGCCTCGTACGCGATCGCCCCGCCGATCGTCACCACTTGCTCGAACCCGAGCTTCCACAGAAACGCCGGGTCCGCCATGAGGCGGCCCACAAACGCCCGGCTCACCGACGACGGCGTGCTCCTGCTCACCGCGCGCACGATGCTCGGTCGCACGTCCACGGACATGAACCTCACGAGCTGCATCGACGACACGATGCCCATCTCGATCGCCATGCGAATCGCGTACGGGACGTCGGTCAGCGTGCGAAACCACTCCTGGAGCACGGCGTTGATGGCGTCGCGCTCGTACGTCTCTCCGATGGGCGACCGCGTCGTGAGGAAGGAGTCGTCCCCGCCCTCGTCGTCGCCCTCGTCGAAGTAGTCGTCGTCGTCGCCCTCGTCGCCGTCGCCGCCGCCCCCGCCGTTCTTGATCCCGCCGGGGGGCATCCCGCCGCCGCCGTTATCCGCGAGCTTCGGGCTCGACACGGAGATCTGCTGCGACGTGTCCATCCCAGTCTTCTCGAGCGTCGCGGCGCCGCCGCCGCCGAGCTGCCTGCCGATCTTCGCCATGGACGGCGCTTGCATGGCCGCGTTGAACGTGCCCTGCGCTCTGTCGGTGGACTGCGAGAGGGAGGAGAGAAGGGAGACGACGTCGTCAGAATCAGAATCGGGCGGGTGAAGAAATCGCCCCGCGCGTGTCGCAAAGCGTCGTCGACCACGACGCCGCAATTGGGGCTTCATCTGGCGCGGGGAACCGCGCGCCGGCGGCGACGCGACGCGGGTTCGAGCGCGCGGACGCTTCGCGACGTTCGGGAAACGAGCGAAGGAAGCGAAAACGCGGGTTTCGAGGGAAGCGCACCTCGCCGGAGCGGTCCGCGACGCCGGACTCCGCGTGCACCCTCACGGAGGCGCGCGAGCGAGCGGAAACCTTCGTGAGCCGTACGCGCGAGGCGTTCCGGAAGTGCACCCCGAGCGGGTCGAAGCGAACGACCGGAGCAGCCTTCGGCGTGCCGCGGGACGCGAGGACGTTCTGCCGAGTCCTCGCGCGGGTTTGACCGACGCGAGACGCGGCGGTCATCCGCGGAAGCGCGGCTTGAGCGGCCATGCCGGAGGATTCAGCCGCGAGCGGAAGAATCTGCGGTGCCGGTTTCGCGACCGGAAAAAAGTCGAGGCGCGCTGTGGAAGCGGCGGCGCTGCGACGTGAACGACGCTCCGCGGAACGGAGGCGGCGTGCGAGAACCTTCTTGAGGTCTCGTCGACGGAGTCTTGTACTCGGTCGAGGTCGTGGGGGGGCGCGGTCGCGAGATGCGAAGAGTGAGATTCGACGGCGAATTCATGCGCCTTTTGCTTCCAAGGACGGCCGTAGAAGATTGGCGAATGCGGCCAGGAGATCGTTATCTTCGTCGCTTTTGAGATTGTTACCTCGTCGACTTTTTCGTATGCGACCCAGTCTGAGTACGAGTACGTTTTCGTCGAGTACGCGGATTTTTCTCGCCAACCTGGCCGCCGACCGCGGGAGGCAAAGTCGGCGCGTCCGCGCGTCCGCGCCGTCACTCGAGCTGCGACGCACGGAAAGGCATGTCCGCCGTCGCCTCAGCACGACTCTCGATCGCCGCGCGCTCTTCTCGCACCTCCCGCGTCGCGTTCTCCTCCACCCGCGCCGCCGCGCCGTCGACGCGCCGTTCCCGCCGCGCGTCCACCGCGGTCGCGATGGCGTCCGCCGCCCCCGCGTCGCCGCCGACGTACCTCCTCCTCACACTGGACTACGTCGAGGACATCTTAGAGAAGCGCGACCCGTACCGCGCGGAGCACATCGCGGGCGCGAAAGCGCAGGAGGCCGCGGGGAAGTGCGTCTTAGCCGGCGCGCTGCAGAACCCCACGGACAAGGGCGTGTTCGTGTTCAAGGATTGCGACGAGGCGTACGTCAAGGCGTTCGTAGAGGGCGACGCGTACTACAAAGCCGGGCTGGTTCCGGGGTACACGATACGGCCGTGGATGATCGTCGTGGGGGCGTGAGCGAGCGACGGGCGCGTGCGGTGAGGATCTCGCGCGTGGGGGGTGCGGCGCGTTTACGTCGTCGTCGTCGTTGTTATTCCACGTTTTGCTTCATCATGCAGAGAGTTCAGCCGTACCAGACCACACGCGCAACGTCAACGACGCGCTGCGCTACCTCGGGTTCCATTTCGCGACAGATATTCTTCGCGAATTCTTCATCGCACTCTGGAAGGGTATTGACGAGCTCAACAGTGGCCATTTCTGCAGCTTTGCAGGTTGAGTGAGGATGAGGTTGCGATGTCGCCGCTTTGAGCCACCACTCGACCGCGGTGTGCACGTCCCGCGTCACTCCCTCGCCGTAGTAGTAGCAGCGCCCAAGTCGAAGCTGAGCGTTGGGGTCGCCATCTTCCGCCGATTTACGATACCACGATACCGCCATCTCAGAATCCTCTTCCACGCCGCTGCCGTACTGGTAGCAATACCCCACTCTCCACATGGCGCAGCTGAGACCCTGCTCGGCGGCTTTCGTAAACAGCGCAACCGCTTTCTTCGCGTCACGCGGCACGCCGGCGCCGTCGCGGTAGAGCGCCCCGAGATGGTCCTGAGCCTCGGCGTTACCCTTCTCCGCGGCGATTTCGTACCATTCAGCCGCGATTGATCGGGGGTGGCCGTCTACCACGCGTACTCTTGCCCTCGCGCCCCAAACGCCTGCGTTGTGGAGATAGAGACGGGCTGCGTCCTCTGAAGCGAAGTCAAACAAACGGGCGAACCGAAGCGCGTCCACCGCGTCTCCTCCCGTCGCCGCCCTTCGGAACCACTCGAGCGCCTTCCGATGGTTCGAACGATTCGCGGGTTCGAGAAACGCCTCCCCAAACTTCCACATCACCGCACGGCTGGGAAACGACGCGTCCCGTCGCGACGCGTCGCGCCACACCTTGGAGACCGCGGAGAGCTTCAGCCTGTCTCTGAGGTCTCTCACGTGCGTGAACACGAGACACGCGAGGTCCTCGGTCACGTCGAAGCTCGGCGCGTCGGGATCTGGGGCGGGGAGCGCGCTCATGACTTCACGACGACGCGGGGGGAGGTCGGATCGTGATCACACCGTCGCGGGGGCGGTCGCGTTGTGCGGCTGGAAAGAGGGGTCGTTGTCGTTGTCGTCGTCGTCTTTTCCCGCGGTCGCCGGTCCGTCGGTCAAATCAGCCCATCCGGCGCTTCGCCGTCGGTCAGTTGGGAGAAGTGCGGGACAGTTTGACCGGCTGGCCCGATCAAGGAGAGGTCGTCGGTCGAGTCGAAAAGCCGACGCTTCGCCACCGCGCGAACACTCCTTCGCGCGCGAGAGCTTCCACCGGACGACGACGGGACCGCGCCACATCGCCACGGCATGGGTCTTCTCAGCCTTCTTCGGCGACTCAAAAAGTCAGGCGGCGAGGTGCGTCGTCGTCGCCGTCTCCTCCGCGCGCTCGCGCGACTCGATCTCGCTCGGCGTTCGGCGGGGGAACGAGTTTTCCATCGCGCGCGGCTCCCGCGCCGCGTCGTCGTCGCGCTCGGCGTCCACGGGATCGTTCCGCGCGCGTCGACGCGCTCGATGCGATCCCGCGCGTCGTGCGAAGCGATATCGACCGGCTTCGGCGGCGATCTCGTCGTCCTCCACGGCGAACCCGCGTCGCGCGGCCCGCGCGGAGTGACGCTCGAAACGGACCCTTCCGTCCGTCTCTCGTCCGTCCAACATCGTATTCCACTCGCCGCCCGCCGGCCGCGACGGATGATGAACCGACGGACGCCTCCCCAACCCACCCCTCCAAACGCAGGCCCGCATCCTCATCCTCGGCCTCGATAACGCGGGGAAGACGACCATCTTGAGGAAACTCTCCGAGGAGGACATCACGACGACGACGCCGACGCAGGGGTTCAACATCAAGTCCATCCTACACAACGGCTTCAAGCTCAACGTGTGGGACATCGGCGGACAGAAGACGATCCGACCGTACTGGCGGAACTACTACGAGAACACGGAGGCGCTGATCTACGTCGTGGACGCCGCGGACCGTAAGCGCGTCGACGAGGCTGGGTTCGAGCTCGCGGAGATTTTAGGCGAGGACAAGCTCGCGACGGTGCCGCTGCTCGTGTTCGCGAACAAGAGCGATCTCATCACGGCCCTGAGCGCGGACGACGTCGCGGAGAGCCTGTCGCTCTTTAACATCAAAGATCGGCCGTGGCAGATCCAGGCGTGCAGCGCGAAGAAAGGGGACGGGCTAGAGGAGGGGTTGCAGTGGGTGGTGAAGCAGGTGAAGTGATGCTATCGCCGTCGTATCTATCTAACGGGTTGTATCTAGACGCAGCGGGAGGGAACTAAGCTACCTGACGCCGCCCGCGGCACCCTCCGCTACAGGAGGTGCGCGCGTATCGCCGCGGCTATCGGCTTCGCCGGCCTCTTGTGCGCGATCCCGACGATCCTCGTCTTCTCCTCGCCGTCGCGCATCAACAGAAACGTCGGCACGGTCTCGACGCCGAGCGCGTCGACGGCGTCGTCGTCGAGCGCGTCCACGTCCACGCTCACGAACGCCACGTCCGGGAACGCCCCGGAGAGGTCCGCGAACTTGGGCTTGAACCTCTCGCACGGCGCGCACCAACTCGCGGTGACGTTCACGACGATCCGAGGGGACGCGGCGAGCGCCGCGCGGAGCGTGGGACCGTCCATCGCGCTCGCGGGCGCGGACGACGTCGCGCCGATGGCGGGTCTCGACGACGCCCCGGCGTCGCGTCCGCGCGGGCGTCGCCGCGCGCCCGTGCGCGCGTCGCGGACGTCGCACCCGAACGCGCCCGAGCTCGACGCCGCGCCCGCGTCGTCGTCCGCGCGGCGCGACGTCGCGACGATGGACGAGGTCGCGGGCGCGGCCCACCACGGCGCGGCGCCCGCGTCCATCGTAGTGCGCGCGAGAGATCGCGCTGACAGCAGAAAAAGAACGCGCGATGACGACGACTGCGACTACACCGACTCGACCGGCTACGCTAGCTAGAGCCTATCTACGACGACGCCGGGGGAAACACCGCGACCCAGTAATGCCCGGGGACGTCCTCCCTCAGCTGCTGCAGCGCGGGGAGGTACACCCCCCGCGAGCACGCGCGCACGGTCCCGTTCGCGACGAGCGTCGCGTCGCTCGAGTACTTCCTGAAGTCAGCCTCGATCGTCCGCCTCCACTTGGACGCCTTGTCGACGTCGTTCACCGCGTTCTTGTCGTGCTTGTTGTGCACGCTCGGGTCCAGCGCGGTGATGTCCACGAGGATGAGCGGCTCGGAGTCGCGCTCCTCGCGTTCCTCCTCCCTCGCCTTCGCCTCCGCCGCCTTCGCCTCCGCGTCTTTTCTGGCGTCCGCCTCGCGCTTCGCCCGCGCGCGCTCCTCCGCCGCCGCTTTCGCCTCCGCCGCGGCGATCGCCTCGCTGTCCACCCTCGCGAACGTTCCCTCCTCCGGGATGTCCCACGAGTCGTCCGAGTCGGACATGACCTCTCGGCCGCGGCGCGGGAGGCGCGCGAGGCTGTGCGCGAGGCGAGCGACGCTTTCGCGCCTGATGCGTCAGTGCGACATTATTTTTCGCGTTCACCGACGCTGACTTCAAATGCGCTCTGATGGCGCGAAAGAGGCGCGCACTCTGGTCGAGCGCGGGAGGCGACGACCATGGCAGGGGACCCCCCGCCCGTGAGTCTGATCGACCCCGGGTACTGCTCCCCGTCCGCGACGCCGCCGTTCAAGACCCCGGGCGGGAACGGCGAGGTGGAGCTGGAGCCCGACGTCGAGAGGGAATTCGATCGCGCCAGCGACGACGACGAGGACGAAGCACCGCGCGCGACGACGACCGCGATCGTGCGCGACGTCCCGATCGCCGCGGTCGTGGACCAGAACGTGATGCGCACGCCGACCACCAGGCGCGTCCACGTCTTGAAATATCGCGCACCTCGGGCGTTGACGGCGACGCGCGGCCGCCCCTCGCGCTCCTCCCTCCCGTCCCCGCGCGCGCCGATCCTGTTCATCCGCTCGTCGTTTCGACTAACAATCGCGCTCGTCGTCCCAATCGTCGCGTCGTCGCAGAAGCTCGGACGTGATGGTCGCGTCGCCGTCGCCGTCCCGCCCGTCGCACCCCCGCGCGCGCGCTTCCGCGCCCGACGCCGCGCGTTTTGGGGCGTCGTCGAGTTCGCCGTCGGCCGGCGTCGCCGCGGGCGGCGGGTACGGCGAGGCGCACGCCAGAAGGGTGCTCGCGGATCGAGACGGATACGCGACGCGGCACGACGCGAAGACGACGCTCCGCGCGTCCGTCGCCTCCGCCGCGGCTCGGTTCTCCTCCGCGACGGCGAGTTCGAGCGCGCGACGCGGCGCGGGGGCGAGGGACCCGAAGACGCCGGACTTTGAGAAGAGGAGCCCGGGGTGGCCGACGGGGCACCGGCGAGAGGCGTCGACGGCGACCGCGCGCGAGTCGCGGCGGTGGCGTCGAGGATTGCATCACGCGGCGGCGTCGACGGGGTCGAGGAACAGCACCCCGGGCGGCGCGGCGGCGGGGACCCCGGGTGGAGGGTTCCCGACGTCGTTCACGCCGTCCGTGTACGGCGCCGCGATGGCGCCGCGGGGATGGACTCCCGGGAGCGCGGCGGGCGGCGGCGGCCCGAGACACTTGGAACTGCTCAAGGGCGTCAAAGGCCCCGCGGACGGAGACTTTTTCGCGACGATGGAGGAGGAACTTCGCGAGGAACACGCGCTCGAGCTCGCGGCGTTGCACGAGGCGTTCAACAAAGAGAAGGCTGAGCTCGTGGCGATCGCGGAGCGGGCCAAGACGGGCGCGCACGCGCAGCGGATGTCGCACGAAGACGAAGTGAAGCGGCTGACGGAGGAAACCGCGGCGGCGAAGGCCGCGGCGGCGAACGCGACGCACGACGCGAACGCGCGGTTCGAGATGGCGAGGACGGCGCTGATGCAAGAGCGCGACGCGCACGGCGCCGCCGCGGAGGAGGCGAAAGCGAAAGCGGCGAGGGAGGTTGAAATCGCGAAGGAGGCGTGGGACAGAGAGCGCGAACGTCTGAAGGAGGCTGTGGAACGCGCGCGCGCCGGGCCGGTCGCGGACGCCGCCGTCGCCGCGCGAGCGGAGGCGGAGCGATACGCGGACGTCCTCCTGGACTGGGAGAAGGACCGCGAGGAGTGGCGCCGCGCGCAGGAAGAGACGAAGCGCGTTCACGACGCGGAGAAGGAGGACCTGAAAAAACTTCGGGACCAGGAAGTCGCCGCGCTCCGAGCGGAGGCGGACGCACGATCGAAAGCGTGGATCGACGAGCGCTCGAAGCTCGTCGCGGAGAACAACGATCGCGTCGAGGCCATCGTCGCGAGGCACGACCTCGAGATGAACGCGCTGAGGAAGGAGAAGCACGACGTCCTCGAGGACCAAAAAGCGCAGTTTGACAACATCCTGAAACAGCACGAATCAGACAGCGCGGCGTGGAGCGAAGAACGCGTCGAGCTCATAAGCGAGCACGGGAAACACCTCGAGTCCGTCACCGCGCGGCACGAGGAGGACAAGTCGCGATGGAGCAACGAGCGCGTCGAGCTCCTCGCGGAGATTGGGAACAAGCTCGAGGTTTTGAACCAACGACACGTCGCGGAGAAGGCGCTGTGGGAAAAAGAGCGGAGAGACATCCTCGCCGTGCACGAGACGCACATCGAGCGCGCGAACGAGACGCACGAGGCCGCGGCGGTCGCGTGGAGGAAAGAGCGCGCGGAGCTTCTCGCCGAGAGCGCGACGCGGGAGGACGTCATCGCGGCGAAGCACGAGGAACGCGCGGGAGGGTGGACTACAGAACGCGCACGGATCATCGCCGAGCACGACGCGCGCGTCGACGCGATGACGCTCGCGCACGAGAAGGCCACCCGCGCGCACGACGAACGCCACCGCGCGGAACTCGCCGCCGTGGAGGACCGCTGCCGGCGTAGGAACGATCTCATGAAAGAAGAGCACGCGCGGTCCGCGACGCTCGCGAAGACGGCCTCGGACGCCGCCGTCGCGAAGGCGCGGTTGGAGGCGTCCGTCGCCGCGAACGACGCGGCTTCGAAACGCGACGCGATGTACGCGGAGTGGGCGCTCGAGCGCGAGCGGATCGACGCGGAAGCTGAGGCAACGCGCGTCGTCTTCGCGACCGAGCTCGCGGCGGCGAAGGACGAGCGCGACGCCGCGGACGCGGCCGCGGTCGAGGAAGGGATGCGAAGAGAAAAAGCCGAGGCGGAGCGATCCGTCGCCGAGTCCGCGGCGACGGCGTCTCGAACCGCGCGAGAGGAAGCGGAGCGGAACGCGAAGACCTGGAGCGACGAAGCGGCTCGCGCGCGCCATGCGGCGGAGACGGCGAGGATCGACGCGGAGGCGGCCATCAGAGTCGCGCGCGAGGAGATGGAGCTCGAGCTCGCGCAGTTACGCGAGGCGCACGAGGTCAGGGTCGCCGCCGCCGCCGAGGACCTCCAACGCGAACGCGAACGCGACGCGGAGGCGAACGCTCACGCGCAGCGCGCCACGGAAGAAGGCGTCGCCGCGGCGTTGGAAGAAGCCGCGACGACGGTCAGATTCGCGCGCGAGGACGCGGCGTCGAAGATTGCGGAAAAGGAGCGCGCGTTCAAGACGACGCTCTTGCTGCGAGCGTGGAGGACCCACGCCGCGTTTGAAGCCGGGCCCCGACGCGCGTCGCTCGGGCGCGACTGCCTGCGCGCGTGGGCGGCGGCGTCCCCGTCCCCGCTCGACGTGCCCCGCGCGGATAAGTGCTATCGATCGAGGCTGCGCATGCGAAGCCTGCACGCGTGGATCCGAGTGTGCGTCGTCAAGGCGGCGGCGAGAGAGCGCGCGGACGCGTTCACCGCGCGGCGGGACGTTTTGCGGTATTTGAACGCGAAAAAGAAGGCGCTCAGGGTTTGGCGCGCGGTGACGCGGTACGAGAGCGGCGTTCGCACCGCGCAGGCGAGGGTGCGTTCGAAAAACCGTCTCGCGCGTCTGAAAGAGTTCCTGCGAGCGTGGAACGCGCACTTGAAGGTGACGCAGCAGAACGAGGCAAACTGCGACCGGTTTTGCGACCGCAGAACGTCGTACTTGTGCCAACGGATTCTGAAGTCGTGGCGGTTCGAAGTGTGCGGGAGACGGATCGAGAACGGCCAGCTCGAGTTGATAAGGAAGCGGTACCGCGCGTTCATTCAAAAGAGGATCATGAGGCAGTGGTCCGTCGTCGCGAGGGAATCCATCGTGGAGAGCCACATCATGAAGTCGTACTGGAAGCGGCGACGACGCGGGCAGCTCAAGTTTTATCTCGACCGGTGGCGGACGCGTAAGCAGCAGCATCGGAGGATGACGCGTTTCGAGACGAGAGCGAGGAAATTCGTCGTCACGCGATATCGATCCGCCGCGTTTCACGAGTGGCGGCTCGTCGCGCGGACCGGGACGCGTCACTACGTCGCGGTCGAGCGGTTCAAACAGCGCGTGGCGTGGCGATACAAAAAGACGACGATTCGTTTGGCGTTCCACGCGTGGCACACCCTCCTCGCGAGCGACGCCGCGGTCGGTCGACAGCTTCACGATCTGTACTACCGACGGGCGTCGCGACGGATGCGTCAGTCGTCGTTTTTCGCGTGGCGCCGCGCGGCGAGACAGACGAACGCGGCGATGGACACGATGCGCCGGCTGTACGACTCGAATTTGACGACGAAGCGGGTGCTGAGGCCGTGGCGGGAGCGCGCGAAGGCGCTCGCGACCGCGCGACGGGCCGCGATCAGCCTCCTTCACAAACGTCAGCGCCCGGTTTTATTCCGCTGTCTCTACGCGCTGCGCAACTACGCGTCCTCGTGGAGGATAAAACGCGCCGCCGTGGAGGGCATGCGCGTGCGATCCGCGATGAGAAGAGAAGTCACGCTCGTGTCAAAGTCGTTCGTCTCTTGGTGCACGGTGTTGGAAGAAAGCAAGAACCACCTGCGGCATTACCTCGCGTTCCGACGCAAGTCCATAATGGCGCTCGTCTTCAAGAAGTGGTTCCAGCGCATGATGGGCGAGAAACTCGGCGTGTCTTTAGCCGGTCGCCTGCGCGTCGAGCTCGAGGCGTCGCAAGAGCGTAATCTCCGTCGCTTCGCGATTCGCGCGATGCAGTCGTGGGCGGAAGCCGCCGCGAAGGAGGTGACGTACCGCAAGAAAGTTCGCTCGTTCCGCGACTGGCGGTACAAACGACGCGTCGTGCAAGCGTGGTTCGCGCGCGTCGTCGCCGCGTCTAATTTCCACGCGGTCGTTCACAACATCGGGACGGATTACAAGCTCACGCAGCACGTCCACTTGATCACCGCGGTGTTTTGCGCCTGGCGCGTGCTCCAGAAGACGTGCGCGGACGCCGCGCTCGTGGGCGCGCGGAGGTTCCACGAGCGCCGGGAAAGGTCCGTGCTCGTGCTCACGATGGAGCGGTTCAGAAAGAACGCGGAGATGGGCCGGGCCGAGGGCGCGATCGCGTTCGCGCACTTCCGCCTGGTTTTCCTCGCGTGGAGACGACTCGTCGCGTCGTCCAAGGACAAGGCGCGCAAAGAAGCAAACGCGGACGCGCACAAGGCGAAGAAGCTCCGCTTCCGTTTGCGAATGGCTTTGAAAGTGTGGCGCGTCATTAAAATTGGCGCCGCGTCGCGCTGGGAGCACGCGCGCGCGGAGGAAGCGAGGGTGGAGGAGGAAGTCGCGAGGAAAAATCGCGAGCTGGAGGAGGAGGTCGCGAGGAAAGAACGCGTCGCGGAGACGAACGCGCGTCGTCTCGCGTCGCGCGCGCGCGCGAAGGCTTTTTTCGCGTGGCATCGCGTCGGCGTCGTCCTCGAGCGGAAAATCGCGTCGTTCAAAGACCGCGCGCTCATGCGAGCGGTCGTGCGCGACTTCCGCGCGTGGCACCTCGCGGTGACGCTCCTCCCTAAGCTAGAGAAGGAAGAAGCGAAGAAGCGCGCGCTGAAGGATGCGTCCGAGGGACGCGCGACGAAGTGTCTCCTGCGCATGACGCGCCGAAGAAACGCGATGGCGTTGCAGAGCTGGAGAGACTTCTCGACGCACCGCGCGCGGCATCGCTTAGTCGCGAATAGGATGGTGCTCCGACACCTCACCGCGCTCGCGGCGAGGGCGGTCAGGGAGTGGCGGCTGTTCGCGTCGAACGCAGCGCGAACGCGAGACGCGGCGATCGAGCACGCGTTGTCGTCGCAGCTGCGTCGGTTGCGAATGAATCTGATCATCGCGATGTCCACGTGGAGGTTTTTCGTCCGCGAACGGAAGAACGACGAGCGCATCGCGGACGTCGTGATTCGAATCCACCACCGAAGCGAGCGCGGGAAGGCGTTCAAGGCGTGGAGGGTCGAGACGAGTCGGCTGCAGTCCGTTCGCGTCACCGCGGTGAAGGCGCTTTTCTTCCATCACAGGCACGTCCTCCTCCGACACACGGTGGACGCCTGGACGGAATACGTCGCGCGCGTCCGCGCGGATAAAAACGCGATCGCGGAAAGAGATCGACTCAGCGTAGAGGCGACGAAGGAGGAGGAGTTGGCGGCCGTCGCGGCCGCCGCCGCCGCCGCCGAGCGCATCGCCGCCGAGGCGGAGGCTGATCGCCTCGCCGCGGAGGAACGCGCGCGCGCGACGAAAGCCGCGGAAGCCCGGGTCGACGGTTGGCGCGCCCGACGCGCGTTCTATCGCCTTCGCGAAGTCGTTCGCGCGTGGCGCGCGACGACCGCGCTGGCGCTGTCGAGGCGCCGGAGGCACGCGCGCTCGAGAGTTTCCCGCGCGTTCCACGCGTGGCGCCGCGCCGTGACGGTCACGCCGTTGGACGCGAAGCGATACGAACGCCGGCACGCGGTCGCGGTCCGACACCGCGATCGCGCGGTGATGCGACAAGTCGTGGCCGCGTTGCGCCGACGCGCGAGACTCGGCGCCGCGCTCGTCGCCGTCGCGGACGAGTCCTTCTCCGTGCTGAAAGCCGTCCTCCTCGGGAGAACGTTTGGCGCGTGGGCCGCCTCCGCGGCGCTCCTGCGCGAGAAACGCGAGGCGTTCAACCGCGAGGTCGCGGAGGCGTGCGCGAGCGCGGTCTCGGAAGCCGCGGAAGCGAGAGCGGAGGCGACGCGCGTTGTTCGCGAGGCGGAGCGCGCGGTCGTCGAAGCCGAAGCCGCCGCCGCCGCGGCGACTGCGACGAACTTTTTAGCGACGGACCGAGCCACGAGCCCGATGGTCGCGCCGCCGCCGACGCCGCCGCCGCCGCCGAGCTCGAACGCGCGCGAGCTCGAGACAGAGCTCGCGCAGGCCAAGGCGGAAGTGCGCAGGTACAGGGACGAGCTCGCGGAAGCGAAGATCGACGCGGCGAGGATCAAAGCGGACGCGGACGCGACGATGCTCGCGGCTTCTCGTCGGGCGTCCCCGACGCGGAGCCCGAGCCCCGCGGCGTCGCCGTCGTCGTCGTCCCCGCGGCCGTCCCCGCGGAGCGGCGGGATCTTCTCGCTCGCGTACGGGGACGAGTTCGACGCGGAGTACGGCGCGTTCGATCGCGAGCCTCCGCGCGAGCCCGTGCTCGCGCTCACGCCGCCGGAGGAGACGACGGACACGCCGCAACGCGCGGAGGAGAATTACCAGTCCTCGTTTCAGCAGTGGCGGGAGAGAGAGACCGAGCTTCTCGACAGGATCGCCGTCGCGGAAGCCGCAGCCGCGGCCGCGGAGGTCAAGACCGCGGAGATCGTCGCGGAGAAGCGCGCGTTCGCGTCCACGGCGCCCGTGGACGCGAAGGTGTTCGATCCGGACTCGACGCCGCCGCCGTCCCCCGCGGCGCCGACGGATCTGTTCGAACTCCAACGCGAAGGCTACGAAGCCGACCTCGCGCAGAACAAAGCGATGGTCGAAGACGCCGTGCGATCCGCGGAGATTTCCAAGGAAGCGCTCGCGGCCGTCGAGGCCGAGGCCGCGGCGGACCGCGCGTCGTACGCGCGGCGGTTCGAGGAGCTCGCGAAGCGCGCGGAGGACGCGGAGGCGGCGGCGACGACGGCGCGTCGCGAGGCGGCCGCCGCGGCGGAGCTCCTCGAGGTGGAACGCGCCGCCGCCGCCGCGGCGAAAGCGGCCGCGAAGCAGTGCGCCGTGGACGTCGACTCCCTCTCCGACGCGCTCATCGCGAGCGAGGAGGAGATTAAGCGCGTCGGCGCGGAATTGGCCGCCGCGACGCGCGCGTCTGGCGCCGCGTACGAAGCCACGGACGCCGCGGAGGAGGCGACGCGCGAGCTCGCGCGGACGACCGAGTACGTCGCGGATCTCGAATCGCGCCTCGCCGTGGTCACGAAACGCAAGGACGCGCTCGAGGAAGAGATGGTGGACGTTCGCGCGGACTTGAGAGAGAAGACCGCGGCGTTGGAGGACGCGTCGGGTGCCGCGAGAGACGCGGCGACGCGCGTCGCCGCCGCGGAAGCCGCGGAGACGACGGCATCCGCGGAGCTCGTCAAAGCGCACGAATCCGCGTCCACGCTCGCGGCGACGCTCGCGTCGAAGGAGAAAGAGTTCGAGGTGAAACTCGACGAAGTCAGAGCGGACGCGCGCGCGGAAGAGCGCGCGCTCAGGGAAGAGCGCGACCGGCTCGACGTCGCGCTGACGGCAACGAACGATAAGCTCGAAACCGCGGAGGCGCGGTGCGTCGATCTCGCAGCGCAGGTTAACGTCTGGGTGAAACGCGGGATGAAACTCGTGAACATCAAGGAAGGCGACGCCGGGGAGGAGAACGAGAACGTCGTGAACGCGATCGGGACCCCGGGGTGGTACGCGTTCATGGGTTCCGGCGTCGAGGCGGCGACGAGGATGGCAGACGCCGCCGTTGCGGCGGCGTCGCCCTCGCCCGGCGGCGCCGCCGCCGCGCCCGCGTCCGCGCCCGCGCCGAGACGAGTGAGCTTCACGCCGACGCCGACGCCGAAACGCCGCCCGTCGGAGTCGACGCCGCGACCGACGCCGCAGGTCTCGATCCCGATCACGACCACCCCCGATCCGAGCCCGACGGTGGCGACCGCGAAGGTTGTGTCCGCGATGAAGAGCGCCGCGAGCGACGGCGCCGTCGAGCGCGTGACGGCGGCGTTGAAAGAGAGCGCCGACCGCGCGGCGGAGGCGGAGAAGCAGCTCGCGGAGGTTGTGCTCTCCGGGGAACAGTCGGACGCGAAGTACGAGAAGCGAATCGCGAGTCTGAAGCGTAAGGTTGTCGACCTGACGAACGAAGTCAACGACTTAAACGCGGAGTTGCACGCGTCGAAGGAGAAGGTTTCGCTCGCGGAGAAGCGCGAGAAGTCGTCGCGAACGAAGCTCGCGGCGACGGAGAAGAAACTGTCCGAATCGACGCAAGCCGCGATCGATAAGGCCGCGGCAGAGAAGACCGCGGCCGCGAAGGCAGCGACGAGGGCGTGGCAGTCCACCGCGAAGTCGTCCGCGGACGCGAAGCACGCGGGCGGGAAGCTCGACTCCGCGGTGGAGACGATTGCGCTTCTGTCCGGGGAAATCGAATCCGCGCGCGGGAGAGAAGCCGAGCTCGCCGCACGGTGCGCCGCCGTCGAAGCCGACTTACGCGTCGCGCGCGGGGAGCTGAAGTCTTCCGGCGTCGCCGCGCTCGAGAAGAGGCTCGCGGCGTGCGCGGAGCAGATCACGTCGCTTCAGGCGCTCGTGGACGCGGTCCCCGAGAGAATCGCGGACGCGGTCGCCGCGGAGACGACGGCGTTGCGAACGCGCGCGAACGACGCGGAAACGACGGCGAACGAGAGCATCCGATTGCTCGACATCGCGCGCGCGGAGACGGTCGCGATCGCGGCGACGCGCGGCAGCGCGCTTCGCGGCGGCGACCTCGACGACGTGCTGACCTCCGCGAAGGCGTTGCTGCGCGAGATGCGCGAGCGGCGCGACCCGAGCGGCGAGATTGAATCCTTACGCGCGACGATCCAAGAGAAGGAAGCCGCCGCGAAGGCGTTGACGGCCGAGCGCGACGACGCGCTCGCCGCCGCGGAGAAGGCGTCGCGGAAGAAGGCTCCGTCGGTTCCGATCGACCCCGCGGACGTGCCGGCCGCGCTCGCGGCCGCGCTCGAGCGCGAGGAGGGTCTGATGAAGCAAATCACCGCGTTGCGCGCGGAGCTCGACGACGCCGCGCGAAGCGAGGATTCGTTCGAGGAGGCGGCGGAGATTTCGCGCGTGGACAACGCGAACAAGGCGCGCGCGGAGAAGGCGGAGGCGGAGCTTCGCCAGGCGAAGGCTGCGCTCGCGACGCTCGCGGACGAGCGCGCCGGCATGGGCCTCCTCGGGAACGGCGGCGTCGCGGCGTCGCCGGGACGACGCGGCGGCGGCGGCGGCGGCGAGGGCGACGAGAGCGAACTCGCGCGGCGCCTAGACGCGGCGCTGAAGGAACGCGACGCCGCGCGCGCGCTCCTCGCGGAGTCGCAAAAGCGCGAGGAATCGCTGCGGGTGACCCTGCGCGATATCAAGCGCGACATGATGATCGCCGCGGCGGAGACCGCGGCCGCGAGCGCGCGCTTGACGCCGTTGAAGGCGGGCGGCGGCGACGAAAACGAAAACGAAAACGAAAACGACGCGTTCGCGAGTCCAACCCTGAGCGAAGGTCGACGCGCGAGACGAATGTCGAGGGAGGAGAAAGCGAGCGGGCTACGACGCGGCGCGGCGCTCGGGAAGTGGCGGGAAGTTTCCGGAGCAGGGACGGAACCGGGGCCGACGGTGATCGGCAGCCGAGGGTCGAGCGCTCGGCGACCGAGGGCGGAGCGCGAACGCGGGCTCGCGCGAGCGACGGCGCAGCTCGAGGACATGCTCGAGGACATGCTCACGAACCGACGATGAATTTACTTAGCAATTTAGTGTGTTACACGTCTCATTTTAGATCATACAAATACAGGTGCGCGAGCTCAAAAAATCAAAACATGTCGACGCCGCCGCCGTTGTGCAAGAAGTAGTAGGCGTCGATGGCGTCGCGGAACGCGGCGAGGCCGAACCCGAGGGCGAAGATCCCCGCGAACGACAGCGCGGTCCTCCCTAACCGCGCCGTCCTGGGCGTTACCCCCGCGGCGACGGCGGCTTCCATCCCTCGGACGACGCCCATGACCGCGCCCGCGCGCTCGCTCGCGCTCGTGCTCGCGAGTAACCTGAGCGCGACGTCTGGCTTGCCGTACAGCATCGCGTCGGCGACGGCGAAGTCGTTCATCGCCGTCACCTTCTTCCGCAAGTTTGTCTCGCTCCACGCCTCGCCGAGACCGATCGCGTCGCTGTAGTACGAGTCCGCCGCCATCACGCGCTCGAGCGCGGTCGCTAACGCCGCGGACGACGCGGTCGCGGTCCCGAACTCGGCCTCGTCTGACACCGAGACGGGCTCCTCCTTGAGGGTCGCTCCGACGACGTTATTCTTAGCCTCGCCCGCGCCCTCCGCCGCGGCGGGGAGGACGTCTCCGGCTCCGTCTCCGTCGTCCTCGATCGGCACCGCGTCGACGACCATGTACGGGTTCACCTGTCGCACGCGCAGCACCTTAAACCTCGACATGCCCTTGGCGTAGATGCTCAAAACCTGCCCGTTCACGACGACGTCGTGCGCGCTGACGACCATCGCGGTGCCGACGCTCGCGAGTTTGCCATCCGGGCGTCGGTACAACGCGCCGTACGTCCCGCGCGCCGCGAAGTCTGTCTCCGGCATGCGGCCGTACCCGGGGATGATCTCGTACAGGTCGTCGTCCTTGGCTTCGTACGACTTGCACGACTCGTTCCGGCTCAGATCGATTCGCGCGTCTCCGCGCCAGCTCTCGAGGACCAACCCGGTTTCGTCTTTCCCGTGGATGAGCTTCGAGAAGAGCGTCAACCACCGAGGCTCGAACAGGTTCAAGCGCACTCTCGACCCGGGGACGCACGCCATCGGGTACGGGATGACCGGGATGGAGAACTCCCCGGGGAGCCGCTCGGACGGCATCGGCGGCTCGAGATACCGCGGCTTCCCGTCGTCTTCGTCCTCCGTCTCCGCGTCGGCGTCGGCGCCCTTCGGGAGCGCGCCCTCGATCCACGTCGTCTCCGGGAGGGACGAGATCTCCACGACCGCGGGATCCTTCTCCGCCGAGTTCGTGAGCAGCGCGCGCCCGGGCGCGGGGAAGATCGGGATGTCGAGGAAGATCATCTGGAGCTGCTGGAGACGAAGCGCCTCCGCGGCTTCGCTTTTGAACGCCTTGGCGCGGACGGCGCGCTCGGCTTTCGCGCGCTCCGCCGCGGCCTGGACCTCCGCGCGCGCGCGGTCCGCCTCTTCCTCTCTCCTCATCTCCTCCTCCTCATCGCTGTTTCCGAGCAGCGCATTCAGGGCGTTGATCGTGTCCACGGACGACGACGGGGACGTCGACTCGAGCGACGATCTCGCGTCGGAGGGCGACTCCGACGGTTCGGAGGACGCGTCCTTCTTCCCGAAGAACGACGGCAGCTTCCACGCGCGGCATCGAACGGACGACCGCGCGGCGCGACCGGGGTACGACGCGATCCGCGCGGGCGTCGACGCCGCGCGCTGGGCGCGCGCGCCGCGCGCGCGCGACGCGCTCGGGCGCAGCGCGGTTCCGCGCGTCGGCGCCGTCGTCGTCATCGTCCGCGCGGAAATATCTGGCCGAGATCCGGGCGTCCGCTCGACGCGACGGCGGGGCGAGCTGCGAGGATACGCGCGTGCGGACGCGTCTGCGCGCCGACGACCGATGCGCGCTCGACCTCCTGAGACCGAACCGGATGCGGCGACGACGATTCGGTCGTGCCCGCGGCCGCGTCGGCGCGTCTGGCTCTGACGCGGTCGCGGCCGATGACGCCGTTGCGTTGATGACAACGTGGAACGCGAGCGACGTGGCGCGACATCCGTTCGAATTTTTTCGCGGGAAGATGAAAGATTCGGTCGGCTCCAACGTAACAAACGCGCGCCCGCGAGCTTCTAGTCCCGCCGCTCCCCGCCGCGCCGCCGTCCCTCCTCCTCGCCGTCCAGGAGGACGTCGTACCCCTCCTGCCGCCTCCCGCGCCGCCGCGGCGCGCTCGCGACCGCCGCGACCCACCGCCACGCGCTCTCGAGCACCCCTCTCGGCCGCGACGGCGCGCCGTCCGAGCCGTTTTCGTCCGAATCGAAATCCGCGGTGACGCGACTCGCGGCGTCGTCGTCGTTCCCCCCTGACCCTGACCCTGACCCCGACGCGGCGCTCGGCGACGGCGCCATGAGCTTCGCGATGAAGTGCGTCCCCGCGTGAGGGATCTCTTCCATGACGATCTTTACCATGCACATCATCGGCACCGCGAGCACGGCGCCGACGCCGTTCCACACCGAGAACCAAAAGATGATGCTCAACAGGATGACGACCTCGTTCAGGTCTAAACCTTTTCGGTACATCATCGGGCCGACGATGTCTCCGACGAGGAACGAGCCGAACGCGGGGATGAAAAGCGCGCACCATCTCTGCGCTTCGGTCATGTCCGGCAGAAGCAACACCAACGGCACGGGAATCAACGCCGCGACGAAGGACCCCAGGTTCGGTATGAAATACAGCCAGAACGACACGATCGCGATGGACCCGGCGAGCGCGCTCGGCACGCCGCACGCGAGTATGAGCAGCCCGACTAACACCGCGCGCGCGGCGGCGAGGATGACCATGATGACGATGAACCGCTGCGCGGACGCGTGTATGCGTCTCGCGACTCTGCTGCGGCTGCGAATCGGCGTCCGCGGCGGCGCGACAAGAAACAAGACGTACACCAGGCATATCGCGGCGTCGCCGAGGTACAGGAACAGCCCGCTGCCGAATGACGTCCAGAACGTCTCGTCCTTCACGAGGTTCTCTGCCGACTGCTGCAGCGCGTGCCACGCGTCCAGCGCGAAGTCGTCCCTTCGCAACACTTTCGACGCGACGCCGTCCGCGAACG
Organism: Micromonas pusilla CCMP1545; assembly: GCF_000151265.4. Taxonomy (NCBI): domain Eukaryota; kingdom Viridiplantae; phylum Chlorophyta; class Mamiellophyceae; order Mamiellales; family Mamiellaceae; genus Micromonas; species Micromonas pusilla. The sequence continues at coordinate 1,106,077 of NW_003315885.1, forward strand.
CCGCGAGGTCGTTCACGCGAGCCGAGAACCGCGCGTTCCAAGACTCGTCCCTCCAGTGATACTGGATCCACTGCTCGCTGACGTAGAGCGCCCAAATGAACGACGCGACGACGAGGACGACGAGGCACATGGACAGGACTAAGCCGACGAAGCGGGGGAGGACGAAGACCCGGGGATGCCACGGCGTTCGGACGTCCCACTCGCGAAGCTTCGCAGCCTGGTACGCGCGGTCGGACGTGAAGTCCACGACCGGGCGTAAGATGAGCGACAGCGCGACGGCGAACACGAGCGGTTTCAGCAGGAACGCGAGGTGCTCGAGCCACCAGCACAGCGCGGCGAACGCGATGATGCTCACCGCGAGGAGGAGCAAGAGGCCGTCGCGGTCGCGCGAGCTCTCGTCCGCGGTGGACGTCGCTCGCGGCTCCGGGGGGGTCGGTTCAGCGGCCGCGGTGTCGTTCGCCGGTGGTGGGGGGGAGAA
>NW_003315885.1:1106654-1136212 GCF_000151265.4 Micromonas pusilla CCMP1545
TCGCCCGCCGTGCGCGAGGGGGTCCCGCGCGCGAGGATCTGAACAGATGTCAACAACGTTTTTTGAGTTGTGAAGCTCATCAGTCTTCGGCGTCCGCGTGTTCATTCGATGTTCGCGCTGCGCCGGGTCTTGCTGCCGCGCCCTGGCCGTCGCATCATGATCCCTCTTCCGAAACCTACGAAGCCGATCAACGCGACGTTAGGCCGCGACGCCCCCGGGGAGCGACCGAAGGACGCGCCCGCGCCTCCCGGGTCCGTCCCGAACGACTTCGGGAACTTCAACAAGGTGGCGTCGTCCGCCGCCGCGGAGCGAAACAAAGAGCCGATCGCGGCGGTGCTGACGCGATACCTCGGCGAGGAGAAGAGCGGCGTGATCTTAGAGGTGGCGTGCGGGACCGGGCAGCACGCCGCGCACTGCGCGCCGCTGTTACCGAACCTGTGGTGGCAGCCCACGGACTTGGGGACGGACGCGTTCGACGCGGTGGATCATCACACGAGAGGGATTAAAAACGTATCCCACGCGTTAGAGATGGACGTCGCGGACGACTGGTACATGCCGTGCACGGAGATGAACATGCGGCACAGCTCGCTCGCCCCGACGGAGACGATCGAGATGGAGGGATCGAATAATTTCATGCTCGTGAAGGACGGCACGTTCACGGCGGTGCTGGCCGTCAACCTGACGCACATCTCCCCGTACGCGGCGACGAAAGGGCTCGTCGCCGGCGCCGGAGACGCGTTGAGAGTCGGCGGGAAGCTCTTCATCTACGGGCCGTTCAAGAGGAACGGAGAGCACACGTCCGAGGGGAACGCGACGTTCGACGCGAGCCTCAGGAGCCAGAACGCGGAGTGGGGGTATCGGGACATCGAGGCCGTGGAGCAGCTCGGGCGCGACGCGGGCTTGACCCCGACGGAGACGGTCGAGATGCCCGCGAATAATTTCATGCTCGTGATGACGAAGGAGAAGGTCACGCCGACGTCGTACGACTGGGATTGATGACGTCTGAGTGTCGTCACACCGTATGTAGTGTATGACTGTAATCATCACTCGAGCGAGATTAGATATCGATATTCTACGTCGACGCGCGCCTTCCACGTCCGTCGCGGCGCGCCTCACGCGGTGACGAGCCCGCCGGGCGTCGACGTCGACAACGTCAACGACGCGGGTTCGGATCTCTTGGATTTTTTCTTCCTCTTCCCGTCCGCGACGTCCTTCCCGCTCTTCTCCGCCTTCTGCCGCGCTCGGTCTTTCCCCCACATCACGAACTGGTACGAGAGATATAACTTCCCCCCGAACGTGATCGGCTTCACCGCGCCGCGGAACATCAGAGACTCCGCTAAGGACACGGTCAGCCTCCGCGGGGCGGCGTTCTTCACGAGCGGCACCTTCTTCAGCCACCCCATGCTCGCGACCTTCTTGTCGCTGAACGCGAGGGCTTTATCGAACGCGCCCGCAGCCTTGGACGCGATCGGGAGCTTCGAGAGCGGCGTCATGAGCGTCACGGACGGCTGTATCGCGTAGCACGTGCTCCACGTGAACGCGGCGAACGCGACGCTTATGACCTCGTGGAAGATGAACGCCTTCGGTATGTCCGCCGGGGTGAGGCCCTGGTCGACGAAGTACTGCTTGATCCGCCCCATGATCGCGTCGGAGAGCGCGCGCGCGTCGTTCGTCGAGACGTGCCTACTGTGAGGACGCGACGATCTAGCTAGGATGGGACGAACCCGGCCGCGCGTGGACGCGGCCGCCGCGCGCGCTTCTCTGATCGGACGTTCCGACGTCAGGTGGAATAATCCAGTTGTCCACTTCCGCACCGCCCCCTAGTAGCCTAGCGCCACTCCGCGAGACGCCGCGCCGTCGCCGCATGCACCGCGCGTCGACGCGTGTGCTTCCTCGCCGCGTCTTTCCCAGGCCGAGGACCGAACGCATCGAGCGCCGCGGACGCGCGAGCGGAGCCGCGCGACGACCGGCGACGTCCGCGTCGCCCCGCGAGCCGCGGGTGCCGACGAATCGTCGAGATCGTTCGCCGCGCTCGTCGATGGCGATCGCGCGGCGCCGCGCGACTCGCGGCGAGCCCCGCGCCGCGAGCGCGTCCACGCCCGCTCCCGTGAACGACGACGCGTCCGACGACGCGTCCGACGCGACGGCGGCGAGACCTAATAAACCCGTCCTCGCGCGCGTCCTCGCGTTCGCGGCGGACAACTACTTCGTCTTCGGTCTGCTGACGTCCATCGCGTTGGCTTCCGTCGCGCCGCACATCGGCTGCACCGGCGGCCCTCTGCGCCCTGAGCTCACGGTCAACGCCATCGGCGTGCGCGCGATGTTTCTCATCGCGGGGATGAACCTCCCGACGTCAGAACTCGCGCGCGCGGCGACGAACGCGCGCGCGAACCTGTTCGTCCAATTCTTCATCTTCGGCTTCGCCGGCGTCGTCGTCGCGCGCGTCCTCGCCCCGGCGCTGCTCGCCCTCGACCTTCTCACCCCCGCGCTCGTCGACGGACTCATCGTCCTCGCGTGCCTCCCGACGACGATCGGCAGCGGCGTCGCGCTGACGAGCGCCGCGGAGGGGTCGGTGTCCCTAGCGGTGTTCCACGCCGTGTTCGGAAATCTGGCGGGGATCGTCGCGACGCCGGCGCTGCTGTTCCTGTACCTGGGCGGGGGCGGCGGCGGCGGCGGCGGCGGCGGCGGCGCGGGGGTGAACCTCGCGGACGCGGTCGCGAAGCTGTGCTCCGTCGTTCTCGCGCCGGTCGTCGCCGGCGCGTGCGTCCGCGCGGTCCCGAGAGCCGCGGCGGCGCTGACCGGCGCCGGCGTCAAGAGGGCGCTGCGACGCGTCTCCGACGGCGTCATCCTCGCCATCGTCTACAACACGTTCTGCAACACGTTCAGGGACGGGTTCGGGGTGCCGCCGTCGCAGTTCGCGTCGCTGACCGCGGTGTTGTTCGCGCTCCTCGCGCTGTACAAGACGACCGTGTTCGTCGCCGGGAACGCGGCGGGGTTATCGCGGAAAGACGTCGTCGCCGCGACGTTCATGGCGTCGCAAAAGACGCTCGCGTTCGGACTGCCGCTCGTCAAGACGATGTTCGGGACGTCGCCGAACCTCGCGTGGTTGTGCCTGCCCACGCTCGTGTATCATCCGATGCAGCTGATGGTCGGCAGCGCGCTGGTGCCGGTGTTGCGGCGGTGGGGGAACGAGGAGACGGAGGCGGCGGCGGCGGCTGAGACGACGACGGAGACGACGACCAAGTCGGCGGAGACCGCCGCGGAGGACGCGAGGAAAGAAGCGGAGATGTACCGCCTGTGCGACGCGTTCGAGGGGAAGTTCGACGCGCCGGACATCTCCGTGGCGCAACTCAAGAGCGAACTCCCGTTCATGCGACGCGGCGGGAAGGGAAACCTTAAACCGTTCGTCATCGTGGACGTGCGGACGGAGCAGGAGCGAGCGGTGTCGATGATCGCCGGGGCGGTGACGAAGAGCAAGTTCGAAGCGAACCAAAGGGCGTTGGACTCCCGAGAGGACGTTAAAGTCATCGCGTACTGCACGATCGGGTACCGCAGCGCGCAGTACGTCGAGAAGCTGCGGAAGGACGGGTACGACGCGTACAACTTGCGCGGGAGCATCCTCGCGTGGACGCACGCGGGCGGGGCGTTGGAGACGAGAGGGGAGGAGACGAGACGAGTGCACACGTTCGGGAAAACCTGGGACCTCGCGTCGTCGGCGTACGACACGACGTACTTTAAGAAGCCGATGCTGTCGTTCGTGACGTCGTACATATCCGAGAAATTCAAGAAGCGGAAGTGAGGAGGAGGAGCACGAGTAGAAGACGTCGTCGTCGTCGTGGGAAAAAGTGGGTTTCGTATTAAAAAGCCCCCCTCCGCGAAATAAGATAATAGCTAAAGGCTTCCCCGCCGATCCGCGAACGGCGCGTCGATGACACCTCACCGCGGCGCCTGGATCTCTTCCATCCACTCGTCGTAGCTCTGCGACACGTCCGCGGCCTGCTCCCCGACGCTGTCGTCCTCGAACCTCCCCCCCCGGATCCCCTCGAGCTGCTCTTGGAGGATCATCTCCGCGAGGTTCTGCCACACCTGCCCGCCCACGGTCCGCGCGATCTCCGCGCCGACGACAAAGTCCACGGAGAGGCGGTACAACACCCGCGCCTTCCCGGGCCGCGAGGGTAACACGACGTGCGTCTGATGCACGTTCCAGTCTTGTCCGCCCACGCCGTCCAGACCGATCGTGCTGTCGAGTATGCACGCCGGGGTGAACTCCACGCGTTTCGGCGCGGGCTTACCGAACCCCCGCAACACCTTCGCGATCACCTTCGGGAAGACGTCGTCGCTCAGCGTCGTCGTGTCCACGCGCGTGAACGGCACCTTGTTCTCCTGCCTCGCTCTTCCGTCGAACCCGACCTCGTGCCCTTTGACGTCCATCAGTCGCGACAAAATCGCGGGCGCGTCGAGCGGGACGTCGACGGTGACCTCAGCCATCGCGGCGAACCCGCTCGGCGGCGCGGTCGCCGCGCTCGGCGGGAGCTCGCTCAATATCTCCTCCGCCCTCTCCGGCTCCCACACCCCCGCCCACACGTATAACAGCCCGTCGCGCTCCACGATCGGCGCGGCGTCGACGTAGACGTTCGGGAGGAGGTTTTTTATCGACGGCATCTTCTTGCACTCCCCTCCCGAGGTGTACTCCCACCCGTGGTACGGGCACTGCACGCGTCCTTCGACGACTTTCCCGAGGGATATCGGGCACGCCCTGTGCGCGCACTCGTCCTTGATGCACCCCGCCATGCCGTCCTGGTCGCGGAACGCGACCCACGGGACGTTGAACAGATCGAACGGGATCATCGTCTTGTCGTCGAGCTCGTCCGCGAACGCGACGGGGAACCAGTTCGCGCGCTCCTTGCGCGTCCCCAGCACGTACTCCTCCTCGAGCTGCGACGGCGGGATCACGGGGATCATGTACTTCGCGACCGTGGACGAGGACGAGGACGACGCCGCGCTCGTTCGCGTCCGCGCGTCGCGCCGACCGATCGCGGCGAAACCCTCCGCGTCGCATCGCATGCGCCGGCGACGTTCCGACGGGAGGGCGAACTTCGATCCGGGACGATCGCTCCCGGACGCGGTCCCGCCTCGCGCGGCGCGAGGTTCGTGCCGCGAAAGGACGCGCGCGGCGCTCGCGCTCACCGACGCGCACGCGCGCGACATTGTGCGATCCCGATCGGCGTGATATGTGGCGTCGTCGTGTTGTGCGGCGGCAGCGCGGCGGCCCTCGTCTTGGCTCTCGGCATGCGGTGCAGACCGAGATAAGATCCCAGATTCGCTGGCCTCATCATCAGGCGCGCTGCGTTCTTACAAAAGTTTTTCACCCATATCCCGGTTTCAACACTTGATCGCCTCCCCTTTCAACTGACCGGTGAACTTTTTTTGTATGGAATGGCCCTCATCAGTGCAGGCTCGGACAGGCAGACAGGAAGGGTGAACAAAATTATGCGGTCCCAGTGTCGGGGAGCGCCGGACGGCGTCGACGGCGGGGTCGCGCCGCGCGTCGCGTCCGCGCCCGGGCTCGCGAGGACGCCGCGATGTCCGGGACGCGCGGGATCGTGCGCCACGGCGCCGCGTTCAGCAAGCACTTCGCCGCGTGCACGCTCGACGCGCGTCGATCGAGGGACGACCATCTCGGGACGCCCGACGTCGTCGCGGACGACGCGGACGCGGACGCCGCCTCTGAAAAATCGCGTCCGCGCGCGTTCGCGTCCGCGGACGACGTCGTCGACGTCGTCCTCGCGGCGAAGGACGGGTGGGGCCGCGAGCTTCTCGCGGAGCTGTGCGACGACCTCGGACTCCCGAGGTTCGGCGCGGACGACGCGAAGGGCGGCGCCTCGTTCGGGACGACGGAGGTTGAGATCCTCGCGTGCGTCACCGAGACGCTGGACGCCGGACCCGACGACGGCGGCGGCGGCGGCGGCGGCGGCGGCGGCGGCGGCGGCGACGGCGGCGGCGGTGCGAGCGGCGGGGCGCCCCCACGATGTTGCCTCCACCCGACCGAGCTGAGGGTCCGGAAGAGAGGAAGGGCGGACGGCGAGGAGGGATGGCGGACGTGGGTCGCGGCGGCGGCGGACGCGTCGCGCGACGGCGACGGCGACGGCGACGCGACGCCGCGCGCGGCCGACGTCGACGACGCGACCGTCGTCGACGCGGAGAACACGTCGAACCCGGAACCGGAACCGTCGAAAAAGGATAGCGGTAAGAAGAAGACGCACTGGCACAAGATAAAGAAGGACAACCGCGCGTCATCGTTCGCGGCGCTCCTCGTCGAACGCTTCGGCGTCGAGACGTTGCGTCTGGGCGCCGGCGTCGTCGACGTCGCCGGCGGCGGCGGCGAACTCGCGTTCGAGCTCACCACGCGATGGGGCGTCCCGTGCACGATCATCGATCCGCGCGGCAGCGGCGTGGTGTTGACGTCCAAGCACAAGCGTCTGTTGCGGTCGCGCGCGGAGAACGGCGCGATGATCGACGACGCGTGGGCCGCCGCGTCGCCGCTCGCGAGGGGACTCCGCGCCGAGTGGCGCCGGCGCGTCCCGGAAAGCGTCGAGCACGTCAAGCGTTCGTTCGATCACACCGTCATGCGCGACGCCGCGCTCGCGAGGTTGCTCCGCGAGTGCTCCGCGATCGTTGGTCTCCACCCGGACCAGGCCACGGGCGCGATCGTGGACGCGGGGTTGGTTTTGAACAAGCCCTGGGCGGTTGTCCCGTGTTGCGTGTTTCCGAAATTGTATCCGACGCGCGCGGACCCCGTCGCCGGCGTCGCCCCCGTGCGCACGACGGACGCGCTCGTGCGTCATCTCATGGCGAGGGCGCCCGGGGAGACGCGCGCGTGCGAGTTGCGGTGCGAGGGCGCGAAGACCGCGGTGTGGTGGATCCCGAGGGAGGGCGAGGGTGGTAAAGACTCGGCGGCGGCGGCGCCGGAGGGTCGAGAGGATTGGCCGTGGCCCGCGCCGCCGCGGGGGACGAAAAGCGGCGCGAGAGGACCGTTCGCGATGCCGCCGGGATGGCGCGCGCCGACGGACCGGGTGACGTGACTAGACGTAGCATCATAGCGTCGTTGTAGAGCGACAGAAGTAGTGTAGGCTCCGTGGGTCGCGCGTGGACGCGGCTCGGGGATGCGCCGCCGCGGCGGAAGGCGAGTCGATTTTTTTCGCGGTGTTAACAAATGGTTTGACGCGACGTTTGACGCCAGTCTCAGATCACACGATCGCCGCGCGGCGCCGCGCGCGATGGCGACGACGGCCGCGGCGTGCGCTGGGTTCGTCCATCGCGCGCGTCGCGCGCGTTCCACGAGGATATCGACACCGCGCGCGGCGGCCAAGGACGGCGGAGGGAACGCGACCGTGCCTCACAGCGGGTACCACCGAATCGTAGGATTCCCGCGTCCGTTCTTCGAGGGGTGGTACTTCCGCGTGACGCTCCCGGAGACGCGGGACAACCTCAGCCTGATTTATCACGTCTACGACCCAGACTTGACGAGCAGCACGCGACGCGGCGCGGGCGCGCAGGCGTGCACCCCGGGCGGGGGATACATCTACCGGGAGTCCTCCGACGTCGACGCGTTCTCGGGAGATCCGCACGCGTTGGCTCTTCGGATGACCCTCGGCGGCGGCGGCGACGGCGACGGCGGCGGCGGCGGCGGCGGCACGGCCGACGAGGAATTCTTCGAGATCACGGACGACGGCAGACGACACCGCGGCCGCCTCTCGAAGTCGAAGTCGTCCGCGGGACCCCTCGAGGATCACTCCGTGTGGCCCCGGGAGAAGTGCGTCTCGGAGGCGCGGTGGGACATCGCCGTCCGCCCGGTCCTCGGATACGGCGGCCGCGCGGACGACGTCGATAATGTTTCCCTCGCGGGCTGGTTATCGTCCCTGCCCGTGTTCGAGCCGCACTACCAGGTCACGATGGCGCACGGGCTCGCGAGCGGGTGGATCGAGCACGACGGCGCGCGGACGGAGTTTACGAACGCGCCGGCGTACTCGGAGAAGAACTGGGGCGGCGCCGGGTTCCCGTCGAGATGGTTTTGGTGCCAGTGCAACGCGTTTCACGGCGCTCCGGGGTTGAGCGTGACCGCGACCGGGGGTAACCGCGGCGTCGTGTTGCTTCCCGGGGTGAGAGAGGAAGTCGCCGCGGTGCTCGTGCACCTGCCGGACGGATCGTTTCTTCCGTTCGCCCCCGTGACGGGCGCGGGGGGGTCGCCCGCCGCGGAGGTGATCTGGGACGTCGACACGTGGGGACGATGGCGAGTCACCGCGAAGACGCCGACGCGGGAGGTTGTCGTTAAGGCGGACACGGCCGAGGACGCGGGGGTCGTCGGGAAGACGACCGTCCTTCGGGCGCCGATGGACGACGTCGACAAAGGGATGGCGCCGCTGTGTCGCGAGAGTTTCCGCGGACGAATGTCGATGTCGATGTGGAAGTTAGACCCGTCCACGGGCGCGCGCGTGGAGACACTCTTAGACGACGTCCGCTCCGACGTCGCCGCCGTGGAGGTAGGCGGCGGGCCGTGGAGTGAGCCGTGGAGAGGCACGGCGCGGATGCGAGAGCCGCTCGGGACGCTCGCGGGGGCCGACGTGGACGTGAACGCCATCGCGTCTTTCCTTCGACTGGACGTCCCGGGGCTCTGACGCGACGCGCCGCGCAGGGGAGTCGTCGAACAGTAGTACCGTAGCCGTCGTAGCATTCAAATATCGTGTTAAAGAGAGAGCACACAAAGAGAGAGACGACTCGAACGCCGGCGCGAGCGCGAGCGCTCGAGCGTTTCGCGAACGACGCGTCGACCCTCGCGCGGCTGCTTCTCGCGTACGGCGTCACGCGACCACGGCGCGGGACATCACGGAGAGAGCCCTCCCGAACCTCGGAACCGCGCGCGCCGCACGTGGCGCCGCGCGCATGACCCCACGTGCCACGTGCGCGCGCGCAGACAACCGCGCGCTCGCCGCCGCTGCCGCCGCGGTGTGGTACCCGCGCGCGGCGGATCCGGACCCCGCGGCTCGGCGCTTTCCTCCGGCGGCGCCGGCGTGCGCGACGACGCCGCAGTCGCCGATGATGACGTCCCCGGACGTGTCGCCGCTCCTGCTGCCGCACGCTTCGACGGCTTTCACGACGTTGTACCCTTCCACGACCTGACCGAAGACCGTGTGCTTGCCGTTCAGGAACGGCGTCGCGGTCGTGCACAGGAAAAACTGCGACCCGTTCGTGTTCGGTCCCGCGTTGGCCATGGAGAGAACCCCCGGGCCGTTGTGCGGTAAAGTGAAGTTCTCGTCGGGGAAGGTTCGGCCGTAGATGGACTTCCCGCCCGTGCCGTTATCGTTCGTGAAGTCGCCGCCTGGATTTGGTGAGGGGAGGGAGGAGAGAGCGGTACGGTAAGCGGACCGCGGCCGAGGGGGCGAGGGGGCGGTGAACAATCTTCGTCCGTCCGATCCAATCGCGCTCGGGGACGCGTCGATCAATCGGTCGATCGATCGAACGATCGATCGACGAGGTTCACGCGCCTTGGCACATGAACTGCGGGATGACCCGGTGGAACCGGCTCTTCTTGTACCCGGCGCCCTCGTCCGCGAGGCACAGCTGCTTGAAGTTCTCCGCGGTCTTCGGCGTGACGTCCTCCTTCAGCTCCATGACGACGCGTCCGATCGGCGTCGCGTCGCCGTATCGCCCGAGCTGAAGGTCGAAGTATACTTTCGGGTTCGCGGGGTTCACCTCGAGCGGGGGGACGTAGTTCACGGGCTGATCTCTGACCGCGAGCACGTCCGCGGGGGTGGACTGTCCGGCGCCCATTTCGACGAGTCGGGGTGAGGGAGGGTGGTGGGTGGTGAGCTGGCGTGCGTCGCGCGCGCGTCGAAGTGCGCGCTTTAGGTTTCGTAAACGCCGTGTCGTTTTATCCGACGAGGACGCTTCTCTGCAGAAGAGTGCTCGAGATCGCGTCCCGAAGTCCCGGGACGAAACGAATCTGCGTCCGCGCGCGCGCGTCATTGCGTCCCCGCGGGGCTCGGACGAGGAGGAGAGCGCTCGTTTCGTTTTCCGTTTACGGAGATGACGGTGACGAACTTATGGTGCGCGAACGCGATCGTATAGATCGTATCGACGCCGCGACCCCTCCCCGCGCGCGCTTTCTCGAGTTCACCTCTGGGTGCCCAAATTGCGTTCCCCCGGGAGAAAAAACGCCGGATCCCCGACGCGCGTCCCCGACCCCCCGCCCCCTCCCCACGTCACAGGTCGCTCCTGAACGACCATGGCGTCGTCGAAGTCATCGACGCGTCGGATGCGTCGGACGAGAACGCGCATCCGTCGATACGCGACCGCGTCGAGGGCAAGGTGCTCGCCGTAGACTTAGCGGAGTGGATCTTCCAGGCCACGTCGCAGCCAGCCACCGCGGAGCTGTTCACCCCGGAAGGGCAAGTCGCGAAGGTCGTGTTCGAGCGCGCCGCGAACTGGCTCCGGCACGGGTGCATCCCGATCGGCGTCATCGACGGCGTCCCGCCGCCAGAGAAACTCGCGCGCATGAAACAGCGACACGGTATGGGCGCCACGGGGTGCGGCGGCGGCGTCTTCGGACGACTCGGCGACGTCGCCGCGCGAACGCTGCGGGCGTTGGGTTTACCCGCGGTGGAAGCCCCCGGGGAGGCGGAGGCCACGTGCGCGGCGATGAACGCCGCGGGGCTCGTCGACGGATGCGCCACCTCGGACGGCGACGCGCTGTTGTTCGGCGCGAGGGTGCAGTTCAAAACGATCAAGCTCTTCGCGGACGCCCCGGAGCAGTCGCGGATCGAACGGTGCGAAGCGTCGTGGTTACGGGAAACGATGCGGCTCCCCGGGGACGAGCACGAGGGCGTGAGCGACGCGCTCGTCGCGCTCGCGCTGCTCGCGGGCGGGGACTACGACCCGGACGGCGCGAAGCGAGTGGGGAGCGCGCTCGCGTCGAGGGTCGTGAAGGGACTCGCCGCGGAGGATGCGCGCGAGCGGCGGAAAAGCGGCAGCCCCGGGTTGCGGCCGTCGACGACGACGCTCCCGCGGCGGCTGGACGCGTTTCTGGAAGCTCCCGCGGACGACGACCTCGAGGCCATCGGCAAGCGCGGCTGCACCGGGTGCGTGCGGTGCAAGCACGAGGGCGGGGGGAAGTGCAAGAAGCAGCGGCACGTCCACGGATGCGAGGCTTGCGGGACCGAGAGCGGGTGCGTCGAACGCGACGGCCCGTGCGAGTGTGCGTTTCACAGCACCGAGGACTTACGGTGGATGGATAAGGTCCGGCGGCGCGCGAAAGCGACGGAAGGGTACGTCGGCGGGAGCTTCCAGCGCGCGGCGAAGGCGTACGCGAAGCAGGCGTCGATCGCGGCGGCGGCGTTGCCGCGCGCGCGAGACGTCGCCGCCGCGCGCCGCGGCGGCGGCGGCGGGTCGTTTTCGCGCCTCGCGTGGACGCGGCGGCCGGACACCGCGGCGGTGTCCGAGATCCTCGCGCTGTGCGACATCCCCGATCGGCGCGCGCGGGAGAAGCTGCTTCCCGTGCTCCTGGAGTGGGACATTCGAGCCGCGGCGGTGACCGGGGCGCCGTCCGCGGGGTTGGAGTTTACCGCGGCATCGATCACGAAAGTCGCGGGGCACAGAGGCGTCGGCCGCAGGTGGCGGCACCTCCTCGAGATCGCCGCGGTCGATCCGAACGAGGCGGTCAACGCGGCGAGGTTGAAAGCGCAGCTGAAAGCGAAGCGCGCGGCGGCGAACACCCCGGGAGGGGCGCGCGAGATCGCTCTGGACGACGACGACGACGAAGACGGGCTCGGCGCGTCTGAAATCGCGCGCGACTTGGAGTTTTTATCCCATCACCGACCGCACCGCAGCGTTAGAATGGGGTTGATTCGCGAGGCCTTCCCCGAGCTCGTCGCCGCGTTCGAAGCGCCGCCGACGCCGAAGACGAAGACGAAAGGCAAGGGGATGGGCGGAAAAACCCCGGGGGTGAAACGCGTGGACCCGAAGACGCCGACGCCGAGGAAGACGACGCCGCGGAAGACGACGCCGCGGGGGATCCCGCGCGAGCGTTCCCCGACGCAACACGCGATCACAGGGTTCATGCGGTCGCGTAAGACGCTCTTCCCGGACGCGCCGGCGGCGACGTCGATCGCGGAAGCGCTGAGAACGCCGGTGTTGATTAAAGCGGACGCGCACGTCACGTCGCCGCTGTCCGTCGGCTCGGAGGGCTCCGAGGAGTTGCTCACCGGCGGGTTGACTTCGTACCGGGAAAAGTACGGGTACCCGACGACAGGGAAGAAGCCGCCGCCGGTGGAGGCGGCGGCGGCGGCGGCGGCGGGCGTAGGCGACGACGAGGTTAAATCGTCGCAAGAGTTTGCGTCTCCGACCCCAGCGCAGCGCGCGCGTGAACGGAGAGACTCCGTGGAAGTTGTAGACCTCGTGACGCCTCCGTCGCCGGAGACGAGGGCGCGGGCGACCGCCGCGGCCGGCGGCGGCGGCGGCGGCGGGTCTTCCCTACCCTCCTCGCCGCTCGTGTCTCCTACGAAAAGGATGCGTCAGGAAGGCATCAAGGCGTTCATGTCGCCGGCGAAGAAGCCGGCGACGCCGAAGACGAGCGACAGCGTCGTCGTTCTCAGCGACAGCGACGAGGATTAAACGAACACGTCCGCGAATGAACGATCGAACGACTCACGAACGACGATCGAGTAGAACGAAGCATAGACTAGCGTAGCGTAGACGAACGACGAAGCGATAACGTAATGTCACGACGATTCGAATCGTATTATCGTATTGAAATGAAATGATTAGAACCGCGCGCGATGACCGCGCGCGGCGTGCGAGCATGTTATCCGCGCGTCGCGTCGCGTCTGACGTCGACCAAACGCTCTTCCGTTTACGCGGTGTCGATCCCCTCCGGGGCTGGGACCTCCGGCTCCAGGGTCGGCATGTCCGGCTCCGGGTCCGTGATCTCCTCCATTTGGAACCCGTTCCCGATGTCGACCGGATCCATCGGCGCGTCCGCCGCCGCAGCCTTGACGTCCACCTCCTTGATCTTCGGCTCCTCCTTGTACAGCCCGCCGAGCTTGCTGAACATGCCGCCGAACACCTTGGCGTCCTTCTTCGCTTGCGCATGCTTCGCGCGTTTGATCTTCGCGAGCAGGTTGCGGGCTTCCTTGTGCCCCTCGTCGTTCTCGATGAGCTTCTTCACGTCAGCCTCGGCTTCGTCGTACTCCTCGAGCTCCGTCGCCGCTTGCGCGCGGCGGTACAGCGCCTTCTCGTTCCCGCTCTCGATGTCGAGCGCCTCGCCCGAAGCCTTGCGCGCCTTGGAGTATTTCTTGTCCTTGATGGCGACCGCGGCGGTGTTCAAGTGAATCGACAGCTTCAGCTTCTTGCTGGCTTTCTTCTCGTCGTCGGTGAACTGCGAGTCGTACTCCACGTACCGCATAGCTTTGTCGTACTTCTTGAACGCGAGCTCGAGCTTCCCGCTCTTGTACGCGTCGTTCCCCGCGCCTTTCACTTTCTCGCACGCCTCGAGCTTCTCCGCCGTGGACATCTCGTACGTCTCTTTTTCCTTCTCAAACGCCGAGAGCGTGACGTTGTAGACGACGTTCGTGTTCGGCGGGACGACGCCCTTGGACAGCGTCGCGCCGTCGCCACCGTACGCGAACGCGGCGGGGACCTTCACCTCCGCGACTTCGCCCTTCTTCATGCGCATGACCGCCTCCTCGAGCCCCGCGGGCACGGCTTCGTTCCCGGTTTCAAAGGTGAATTCGCTCTGCGAATCCACGAGCGTGTGCTTCCCGTCGTCGAGCGTGACGGTGTACGAGATCGTGACGCTCGCGCCATCGTTCGGCTGCTCGTACCCCTCGCCCTCCGTCGTCGCTTTCTTCGACCCCGCGCCGCCGCAGATCGGCTCGACGGTGATGACTTTGTTCAAGGTCACGGTCACGTCCGCGCTCTGCGGGTCGCCCGGCAACCCGGCGCAGTACTGCCGTCCTCCCGGGACATTCTTCATCTTGTAAATCCCGGAGTCGCCCTCCTTAATCTTCGCGAGCAGAGCGCGCATGCCGTCGAACGGCGCGTCCTTGACCACAAACTCCGCCTCCGTGGACGGAACGATCGTGTCGCCGCCGCCGACGACGTCCGCATCCGACGCCGCGACGGAGTACGTCACCTTCACCTCGTCCCTCTCCTTCGCGAACGTGTACCCGTCCGCTTTCTTCAGCGTCTTCGCGAGGACGATCCCGCCGTCCTTGTACAAGTCGTTATCGTTCGTCCAAGAGAAGAGCTCGACCTCGAACTTGAGCGTGCTGTTCGCGGGGATCGTGGGCGGGGACCCGGCGGCGCCGTAGGCGTACTCGGGCGTGCACGTTAAGATCGCCTTCTCGCCCTTGCGCATCGACGCGACGCCTTCGTCCCAGCCTTTGATGACCTGCCCGACGCCGAGCTTGAACTTGAACGGATCCCCGCGGTCGACGCTGCTGTCGAATTTCGTGCCGTCCAGGAGCGTGCCGGTGTAGTGGACGGTGACCTCGTTCCCGATCTGCGGGCGCTCGTCCCCGGATCCTTTCGCGAGGACTTTTTTCATGCAACCGCCGTCCTTCGCGATCGAGACGTCCGCTTCCTGGCCGACGTCGAGGTCCTCGTACTCGACCTCCATGTGGTCGATGGTTCTGACGCCGGTGCTTTCCATGGCGATCGTTCGGGTAGTGAACCTTTCGTGCGGTGTGCGCGTGTGAATGCGCGCGCGATCGCGAGATCTTCCGAAACCTTCGATGTCTGTTGTTGTTGTCGACGAGCTGTCGAAGAAGTCGACGAAAATAATCAGGGAAGTTTTTCGCAAACGTTTTTCACCCACCCTCGGTTTCAACATTTGATCGCATCCCCTTTCAACTGACCGATGAACATTTTTTGTAGTCTGTGAGGAATGGCCCTCCGCAGTCGAAAATAATGCATGCAGCGCGGGAAAGCCGGGGGCGGGGCGCGCGTCTCAGGTGGCGCCGCGCGGGGTGGCGCGGTCGCATCGCGGGTCCGGCGCGATGCAGGGCCTCCCGAGGCACACCCCGACGGTCTCCCTCACCGAGCTCGTCGACCGCGTCGTGCACGCGTCGTACGGGGAGCTGACGTCCCTCGCGAACGCGCTCCCCGGGCAACCGGAGCCCGATCGCCGACGCGAGCTCGCGCGGTTCCTTCACGTCACGAAGCAGCGGCTCGCGCGGCTCGGCGCGATCGCGGAATGGGCGCCGGTGCAGCGACGCGCGCAGATCAGCGTGACGTGCGGGGACATGCTCGGGCAGCTCGCGCAACACGACGCGGCGTTCACGGACGGCGCGGATCGGTTGTTCGCCCTGCACTCGCAGCTCGCGTGGGCGAAAGCGCCGCTGTACGATCTCCCCGGGGCGCTCGACGTGCTGTGCCGCGGGCGGTACACGGACATGCCGCACGCGGCGTTTGAGGAGGTCAAGAACGCGCCGAAGGCTGCGGCGGCGAGGGAGGGGGCGCCGAAGACCGAGGCGCAGGTCGCGGAGGAGGCGAAGCAACAGAGAGCGAAGGAGGACAGAGAGAAAAGATTCAACGCGGAGATTCGAGGAAGGCTGCTCGAGGTCGAGGCCGGGGTAGCGACCGGCGGGACGAAACCGCGCGCGATGAAGGTGTGGGAGATATCCCGCGGCCAAGCGATCGTCGGCGTCCCCGGGGAGTACCGAGCGGTGCTGACGCTGGGGGGCCCGCCGCCGCTGCCGCCGCCGCCGCCGGAGCCGGCGGAGGGCGAGGAACCGCCGCCGCCGCCGCCGCCGCCGCCGCCGCCGCCTCTCGGGGGTTGGCTCGTCGAGCGGATCGAGATACTCGTGGGGGAGAGAGACGTCGACACGGACGAGACGCGACGGTTCGAGTTATCCGCGCAAGAGACGAGGGTCCTGAGCGAGCGTTCCACGGCGAGGATGGCCGGGATGAGCCCTCCGCCGCCGGCGCCGCCCGAACGCGTCGAAGGCGGCGCGCAAAGCCTCAACGGGCTGCACTACGTCTGTCACGGCGCCGCGCTGAAACTCGCGGCCGCGGCGGTGATGGAACAGTCCAAGCGGCTCGCGAGCGGCAGCGCGAAGCGATGGACCGGGGGGGGGATCCGCACGGAGCCGATAAAGAACGACGCGGCGGCGACAAAGTTTGGCGGAGGCAAAGGCGTCCGGATGTGGTTCTGGATCCCGGAACGTTCCGCCGGGCACGGGACCGGGACGCAGCTCGCGGGCGTCGGCGTCGGGTCCGTCGAGGCCGTGGCCGCGACCACCGCGGCCGTGGACGCGGCCGTCGCCGCGGGGACGCTCCCGAGGGTGGACGTCGTGTACACCGCCGCGGATGAAAACGACAGCTCGAGCGGGGTCATCGCCGCGACCGCGGCGGTGCCCGCGTCGGACGCCTCGCCCGCGCCCGCACCCGCCGCGGGGAAGGACGGCGAGGCGGCGACCTCCCCGCCGGAAGTGGAAACCACGGAGCTGACGTTCGACACCGCGACGGTGGATGTTCGGAGGTTGCTGGAGGACGGCATGCGCGCGGCGGCGACGGCGCGGCTCAACGCCGCGTTGAAAGCGGTCGCGAAGCCGTGTAAACAAGCCGGGTTGACCGTGACGTTCGACCCCGACGCGGTGAACGACCTCGGCGAGAACGAGGACGGGTGGGGCATCGCGCGACGCCCCGCGATCGTCGCGAACCTGGGCGCGAGCGGGAACTACGTCGTGTCCATCTCGTGTTCGAAGCGAAGCGGGAAGCTGTCGTTGTGCGGCGCGGGCGGGCTCGTGTCCCCCGCGGTGGCGGCGGCGGCGGCGGCGAGGTTGCTCAAGAGCGGCGTCGACGCGATTCAGCCGCTGCTCGAGAAGATGCGAAGAGCCGCGTTCGAGCGCGACTTGCGCGACGCGATCGCCGCGGAGGGAATGCGACCGCACGAGACCCCGCGCGCGATTCTCGCGAGCGACGACGTTTGGCCGTCCGACCTCGCCGAGCGCCCTCTCGCGGCCCTCGTGCCGATATCTCCATCCTCGGGCGGTCTCTACGTCGGCGTGTTCGTCGGCTCGGAGGACGAGAAGGGCAAGCCGGGGAAGACATCGTTCGCGTTGATTCAAACGAAGCGACCGAACGCGGCGTCGAAGCCGCGCGTGGTTTCGTGCGCCGCGCTCGACGCGACGTCCGGGTCGATCCTTCCGTCGAAGAAACGTAAAGCGGGGGACACGGGCGCGGCGCAAGGGACCGCGAAAACGTACGAAGCGTTCGACGTCGTACACGCCGCTCGCGTGGTAAAGTTGGCGGTCGAGAAGGAGACGGTCACCGCGCAGCGCACAGCCGCGGCGGCGTGGTTGAAGCGACGCGCGACGCGTTTCGGCGACTCGAGGCTCGTCGGCGGCGACGCCGCCGCGTCCGGGCTGAGCTGTCCGGTGATCGCGTTCACGGTGAAGGACGCGACCGCGGAGCTCGAGCTGAGAGGAGCAGACGGCGTGTATATCGTCGTGCGCGCGCTGGGTCCGTTCGAGGGATGCGCGGTGGCGAAAGAGAAGGAGAACGAGGGCGAGCCGGCTCCTGCGGGCGCGTCTGGCGGCGGCGCGGCGAGCGCCGAGACGGAGAAGGACGGGTCGGCGGTCGTCACCGCGGCGTACCCCGCGTCGGAGTTCGCCGTCGGCGCCGCGTTAGCGGACGCGTACCGTACGATCGCGTCTCTCGCGTTTGCGAGGGCGATGAAGGGCACGTCGTCATCGCTAACGGTCGAGATCGAGCCGTTTTCTGTCGTGATCGCCCGCGGGAAAGGGAAAGACGCGACGCGCGCGCGCGTCGGGTGGGTCGGCGCGCCCGGGCCCGGAGGGCGGCTCATCGCGGCGGCGGCGGGCGCGCAGGGGTCGATGACGCCGGAGACGGAGGCGGCATTATCCGAGGCGGCGCGTGCGGGCGACGTCGACGCGTTCGCGCGGGCGCTCGAGGGCGCGGGGAAGTGAGCGACGGAGAGCGGCGTTTCCCCCTCTCGAGCGACGACCCGCGTGCGAGTTGGGCGAGTTGATCGATGACCCGTTCGTTTGACACGGCGACGCGCGTCGTCGAGAGTACAGTAGACCATCGCGCGACATAACCATACAGCACATCCCGCGCGCGTCTCTTCCTCGCGAGGTCGCCGCCGCGCTTCGTTCCCCTCTCCGCGCTCACTCTTTGTTTTGAAACGTGAAGACGATCCCGGAGCTTCCAGCCTCGGGCGCGTCTTCTTGCTTCCCGAAGCTCCGCTCCGCTTCCGTCCGCACCTCCCTCGACCCTTCCGCCGCGCCATCCTTGCACGAGTCCGCGACGCACTCGCAGGACGCGCCGAGGACTTTCCTCACGACGAGCTCGTACCCCTCGCCGCACGCGCCGCCCTGTTCGTCGTACATGTCCGCCGCGCTGAGCGTCTTCGTGCCTTCGGCTTTCCTCTGCTCCTCCATCTCTTTCATCATCTGCGCGTACACGTCGTTGTTGCTCTTGAACCCGCCGCCGAGCGCGTGCGCGGTGGACGGGTGCGACAGCGCGATCGCCGCGGAGAGCATCAGCGCGGCCGCGGTCTTCGACGCTTTCGCTCTGATCGAGTCGGACGCGGTCGTCGCGGGGGCGTTCGACGGCGTCGTCGTCGCGGAGACGACGTGGCGGGCGCCTCCGCGGCGGTGCATCGCGGTCGCGCGCGCGCGGGGGGCCAGCGCCGCGGTCGAGGCGGTCGAGAGCGCGAACATGATGACTGTTCGTGTGCGTGGGCGAAGGCGGCGGGTGCTCTTGAGCCGAGGGCGTGCGGTAGGCGCGCCGGATGCGGCGTGGAAAGTGTCGGCACTACCCTATCGGAAGCGCGTGACGCGGCGATCGGGTTTCGCGCGACACGTCGTACGAAGGTGCCCCTCCACAGTGCAAACAGTCAGAAGAATTCGGCCAATCGGCGATCAGAGTGACGTGTCCCTTCACCCTTTTCGCGCGAACGCGTATCCTTCGTAAGATGTTTGAACGCGACGCTCTCTCCACGACGCACGCGACACGCGCGAATCGATTCACGCGGAAAATTCAACCTCGCCATCGAAGCCGCTCGACGAGCGCGAAGATGACTTCCATGTAGACCCCCACGCCGTTTGAAGCGCGAACGCGTGAGCATCGATATCCGACTTTTGAAAAGTTCGAAAAGTCGCGGGGTGCGTGGATACCACACACGGCAACGAACGGTCGCGCGCCTCGCGCGACGCCGCGCGCACCGATTCCGACGTCCCGGCGCCCGAAACTGACGCGTCCTCGCCTACGCTCCCCACCCTCTAAATCCCTAGTAGGACCTTGGACAATTAGCACACGTATAGACAGCACGCACGGACGATCTCAGAAGATGACGTCCGAGAACTAGGCCGAATGACGACCCAGAGCGAAAACACATTCGGATTACCAGAAGACAACGAGCACCTCGCGGCGTTAGAGCAAGAGAAGGCGCGCCTGACGAACGCGGTGAAACACTTAGAGCGATCGAACCAAGAGCTTCAGACCGCGCTCGACGAGTCCGGCCCGGATAAGGAGTACGAAGACGCGGTGAAAGAGAACAAAGAGGTCGTCGCGAACTACCAGGCGGAGATTTACAAGCTCGCCGTCGAGATCGCTGGGATCAAAGGCGACGTCGCGTCGGTCACGCCAAAGGAACCGCAGGCACCGCAAGGAAACGACAACACACCCCAGGACGAAGGTCAGTGGCTCTGAGAAGTAACCTAACGCACGCGATGGCGACGTTATCCACCGCGGCGGCCGTCAAGGCGAGCAAGAAAGGCTCGTCCGATTCGCTCCGCTCGACGGAGACGCGTCAGACGCCGGCGTCGCCCCGGTCGAAACGACGCGGGGACGACGCGGTCGTCCTCGGCGGCGCGTGCGCGAGCGCGACGACGATCGCGGAGCACGCGCCGCGCGAGGCCACGACCGCGGGCGTGGAGGATCTCATAAGTAAGCTCCCGGACGTTTTGTTCCCGGGCGAAGACGATGAAGCGTTGACGCCGTCGAACGTCGTCGCGGGAACCTCCCCCGGAAGCCTCATCGCGCGGCGAAACTTGAGTCGCAGCGCCCCGGACGGCGCGCGCGGGCACGATTTCGGCGGCCGGGCGTCCGCGTCGCCGCCCTCCGGCGGCGGCGCGTACCAACCCCCGAACCGTCGCTCGAGCGAGCGTTTCAGCCCCCCGAGCGGCGGCGGCGGCGCGCGAAGCAACGGGCTCCCCCCCAGCGGCGCGCGTCGAGGCAAGCACGCCGCGCCGCGGTTTGAAAAGCCGGTGAAGAAGAACCCCGCGCCCGGGTTCAACGGCGCCGGGTTCCGCGGCGCGCGCGAGGTGTACGTCTCGAAGCTGCACGACTTTCTGTGCGCGAAAGCGATCGAGGGCGCGCCGTGGGTGAAGCTCCTCGGGAAGGACGGCGTCGAGACGCTGTGCGAGAAGCCGCTCACGGTGCCGGAGAATTACGCCGAGTTCCTGCGCGACCACGCGTGGATGTTCGAGCTCTCCCCGGACGGCCGGTACGTCGCCGCGAAAGTTCCGGGGGAGGAGCACGCGTGTATCCCTCCGCCGCCGAGCGATGGGTACTACTCCACGTCCCCGTCAGGGTCTGTCTGAATGTACATGTGCACGCAAACGGAAGCGGCTTCTCTGCGGATGCGCGGAGTCGGATTAGAACGTTCTTCCGGAATAACGTAGAAGATATAGCCGCGTTGTTAAGGACACGAGACGTACGCAGCAATAACGAATACTCTCGTAGCATCGTATTAAAAAATAATTCGGTCGTCGTGTCGTCACCCTCAGGGGTTCGTCTTCGCCGCTACGACGGCGCGGAGAAACGCCCCCGCGGTGTCGTCGAGCACGGCGGCCGCGAAGGCGACCGCGGCGCCGGTCTGGAACTCGTGCGCGTCCTCGCGCCACTTCGCGCGCTCGGCCTTGGACCGCCAGATGGGGTAAATCAGCCCCGTGCGCGCGATCAGATCCTCGTTCGTCTCGTGCGCTTCCTCGTTCCCCCAGAACTCGTCGTCGTCGTCGTAGAAATCCTCGCCGTCGCTGGATTCGCTCTCGTACGTCTCCCCGTTCGCTTTCGCTTCCTCGCGCGCTTCCCTCTCCTCCTTCTTCATGAACTCCGCTTTTTGGATCGCGTACAAGTTCTCCTCGAGCTGCAACAGCAGCCCGGCGACGAGATCTTTGTCGTACGTCGTCCGCACTCGGGTCTTGAACGCGCGCCAGTCCTCCCTGAGCTTGGTCTCGAGCTCGGGCTCGCGCGCGATCGCCGCCTCCTCCGCGGCGCCGCAGAGCACCTCCATCGTCCGCTTCGCCGTCGCGACGGGAACAGCCTCGTCGAACGACGCGTTCGGGCCTCTTCCGGGCGGCGGCGAGATGACTTCCTTACCGCGCTCGCGCTGGGAATACCCGCTCGCGGCGCGGCGGGCGGAGTCCGCCTCCGCGTCTTCTCTCTCTCGCGCTTGCTTCCTGAACTCCGCCGCAATCGTGTGCGACCGTCGCGCGAGCTCCGCCTTGAGCTTCTTCTCCTTCGTGCCCCACGAGTGAAGCGCTTCGACGAGGTCGTCGATCTCATCGCGCGTGTCGAGGACGAACCAGTGCCCTTGGATATCCTCGACGTACACCGCGGCTTTCGAGCCGCCGATGCCCCACCAGTACGAGCGATGGTCGCGGTCCACGCCGAGCTTGTGGACTCTCACGGCGACGGCGGCGTCTTCCGCCATGCGCGTCGTCTCCTTCTTCCGTAGCTCGCGTTCTTTCGCCTTCTCTTTCGCCTCCTCCTCGGCGATCTTCGCCGCTTCCTCGTCTTCGATCCTCTGCCGCTCCATGCGCTCCTTCTCCTGTTCCTTCCTCAGCTCGGAGCGTTTCCGTTTCTCGTACTCGCGCCTATCGTTTGCGAGCTTCTCGGCGACGCGGTTATGCTCCGCGCGCCACGCCATGAGCGCCTTGCGGTCGTCCGGGTGCCCTTCGTACTCGATTAAATGTTTTGGGAGGTCGAAGCACGGCTCCGGGGACGGCGCCCTCGGCTCTTGCTTCTTGATCACGAACGTCAGCTTCGGCTTTGGCTTTTCTTCCTTGACCTCGGGCTCCTCCTGCTTGACGTCGTCGTCGTCCGCGTCCGCCATGTCCACGTCGCCGTCGTCGTCGTCGTCGTTGTTCTCTTCATCTTCATCTTCCTCTTCCTCGGGATCGACTTCCTTCCCCGCCGCGAGCGCGGCTTCGCGCGCGAGGCGCTTCGCCTCGCGCTCCGCTTTGCGTTTCGCCGCGGCTTTCTCCCTGATCGCGATGCGCTTCTCCTTCGCTTTGTTCTCAATCGCGCGCCTTCGCGCCGCGTCCGCGTTGCGCTCCTCGATCCGCGCGGTCCGTAACTTCGCAGCCTCTTCGAGCCTCCAGTCGATGATGCTCCGGACGGCCTCGCTTCCGAGCGCGAGGTCGGACAGCCCGCGGAGCGCGAGCACGTGCTCGTGCACGCTCAGGTTCGCCCACGCCTTTTTCCCGAGAGCCGCGACCCCGTGCCCGCCCGCGTGCTTCTTCTCCAAGACTCTTCGCACAACCTCCGGCCACGTCGCGTCCCCGAGAACGCGTCGCCACTTCGCGGCGTTGCGTCCTTTCCCGATCACCGCGATCTCCATCGCGCCGTCGAGGAGGACGTTGTACAGACTCTCGAGGTCCTCCCCGCACGCGACGATCAGGTCTTTCACCTTCTTCACCGTGACGCGGTCCTTGTGCGAGTCTCCGCCTCGCAAGGGCGCGCCCAGGGTCTCGCCGAAGACGTGCAGGAAATCCGTCAGCGCGGCCTCGTCCGCCATTTCCACGCCGTGCTCCACGGGCTTCGGCGTCGGCAGCGGCGGGTACAGCTCGTCCACGGAGACGTTCTTCTTCGCAGCCTCTTCCTCGAACTCCGCTCTCAGGAGGTCATCGTCGATCGGATACTTCATCGCGCGCTCCTTCGCGAGGCGCTCGTCCTCTTTCTTCTTCTCGCGCTCTAAGCGCTCCGCTTCCCTCGCCGCGGCGCGCTGCGCTTTCTCTTCTTCTTTGATCCGGTCGCGTTCCGCTTTCTCCGCTTGCATCTTCGCGAGTCGTTCGATCTTCGCCTTCTCTTTCGCGATTTCCTTCTCCCCCTGCGCTTTAAACTCCGTGACCTTCTTCCCGTCGATGAGCGCGAGCTTGATGTCGATCTCCGCCATCCTGCGCGCGCTCTCCGGGGTCTGCGCCCCCTTCCCGAGCTCGGCTCTCTCCTTCAAAATCATCTCGAGCTCGACCCCGCGTTCGTTCGTCTCGAGCAAGATTTTCTTCGCGCGTAACAGCCCCGCCTCAGCGTCGTTGAACGCGTTGAAGTGCTTCACGGCGTCCGCGACGAGCTTCGCGGTCGCGGCGCCTTCCTTCGCGGCCTCAGCTTTGAGCGCCTTGCGTCGTTTCGCGACGTACGCGTCCTTCGCGCGGTCGACGCCGTCTTTGAACTTTTCAACCTCCTTCTTCCACTTCATCAGCGCGTGCCGGTCCGAGGAATCGCCGTTGAAGACTTGCAGTCGCGGCGGGAGCTCCCCGGTGGG
The DNA here is from genome assembly GCF_000151265.4 of Micromonas pusilla CCMP1545. NCBI lineage: Eukaryota > Viridiplantae > Chlorophyta > Mamiellophyceae > Mamiellales > Mamiellaceae > Micromonas > Micromonas pusilla. Next base: position 1,130,221 of record NW_003315885.1, read on the forward strand.
CGCGTTCGGCTCCCTCAGGATCTCCGCCGCGGACTTCCCCGGGCCGCCTTGCCCCGGACCAGGCTTCCCTTTCGTCGGCGTGCCGCCGCCGCCGCCGCCGCCGCCCTTTCCCTTGCCGCCCTTCCCGCTCGCCTTCTTCATCTCCGCGGCGATCATCTTCTCGAAATCGCTGGGAGATACGCCAGCTTTGACCGCCTTGGCCTCCGCGGCGTCTCTCGCGGCGCGCATCTTCTCCAGTTTCGCCTCCTCCTGCTCCACAGCCTTTTGCGCGCGTTTTATCTTCTCCGCGGTGCCCTTCGTCAGCGACAACGCCAGCTGGCTCTCAGCCTTGAGCTGCGCCTTCTCCGCGAGCTCGAGCGATCTCAACTGCGCCTTCTCCGTCACCGCTTTCGCCTTCGCCGCGGCGGCCGCGACTTTCGCCTGCGCGCGCGCCTCCACCTCCGCGGGATCCTTCGGCGGCTTTGGCGCCGGCGGTTTTCGCTTCGGCGCGTTCGGGTCCGAGCCAGCCACCGCCGCCGTCGCCGCCGCCGCCGCCTCCGGCCCCCCTTCCACGAACGATCGCAGGCACCACCTCGTCTTGTCGTCCGGTCGGTGCACGAACCACGGCTCGTGCGACAGCGTCGTCGTGAGGACGTTCCGGTTCTTCCCGACGTACAGATCCTCCGCCGTCGCCTTCTCGAGAATCTCGTTCGTCTCGAGTCCCTCCCCCAGCGCGCGCTGCAGGAGCACGAAGCACGTGTGCTTCAGCGTCCCCGGTCGAAGGCGCGCGGCGAAGAGCTTCACGTCCCCGGCCTCGTCGTCGTCGTCCATCGGGACGTCGGGCGGGGCGTCGGTCGCGTCCGGTTTGGGTTTCTTCGCCGCGGGCGCGTCCGCGGCGGGCGCGCGAACGCTCGCCTCGCGTTCGGGCCTCGCCTCGTCGTCACCGTCGCGAGCGTCGTCGCGGTTCGGATCCGCCGCGTCGTCGTCGCGCTCGCGCTTCGCAGGCGGCGACGCCGCGGCGACGATGCTTCCCCACCCGTCCATGGATGTCGGCGCGCCCGCGGGCGCGTTCGACATCGGATCCATCGCCGCGATCGCGTAGGGTTTAAAAAGGTCGGCGACGCCTCACGTCGATGCCTCGCGTCCGATCGTTTCGCGCGCGATCTTGATGGAGAGATTCCCGCAGCTTCGCGTCGCTCGAGCGCGCGTCCTGACGCGAAACGATCGAACGACGCCGCGCGGTCGAAACGATGGACCTCGTATCCGTCGCCTCCGCGAAGAGATCGTGTCGGGAACGAGCTCTGCCGCGCCGTCGCTGCTCGCGCGCGCGCGTGAAGTCTGCGACCTTTCCACGGCGGCTGCACGAACTTTTTCAAAGCGAGCGAGCGCCTCTGCCGAGCCCTGGCTCAGCCGGCCGAAGCGCCGGGTCAGACGCACCGATGAACTGGCAGTCCCGTTGTCCGGTGCTCTTGAGTGGATAAACCCCGCGTCGACGTCACTCCCGAGACACGCGCCGCACGCGAAGCCTCTCCCCGTCGCCGATCATGCAGGCGTGGTGCGCGCCGTTCCCTCCGCATCGCGATCGCGCCCGCGACGGCGTCGCGTCGATCGCCTCCGCGCCCCCCGCGCGCGTCGCTGACCTCGCCTCTCCTCCCATCGAAACTTCCGCGATCGTCGCCGCGCAGCACGCAATCCGCCGCGTTCGCGCACACGCGCGTCGCGACCACCGCGAAGGCGTCCAAGGCGACGCGCCGCGTCTCCACCATCGTCCACGCGTCCGCCACCGAGGGCGCGAACGCGACGAGGCGCCAGGCCGTCCTCTCCACCGCCGCGCTCTCCGCGTCGCTTCTGACGAACGCGAAGCCCGCGCACGCGCTGTCGGGATTCTCCGTCGTGAAGGACACCAGGGACGGGTACCAGTTCTACTACCCGGTCGGGTGGCAGGAGATCTCCGTCGACGGCCAAGACGCGGTGTATAAGGACGTCATCGAGCCCCTCGAGTCCGTCGCGCTGAACATCTACCCGACGCAGCGCGAGTCGCTCACGGACATCGGGTCCCCGGACGAGGTCGCGAATACCTTGGTCGGCAAGGCGCTCGCGGTTCCGGGCGCGCAGGCGAAGGTTCTCAAGACCGCGCAGAGGAAGGACAAGGACGGTCACCTGTACTACTTCCTGGAGTACGTCACGAAGAGCAACCAGTACGAGAGGCACGCGCTGACGATCGTGACGATCACGCAAGGGAAGTTTTACACGCTCACGACCGGCTCGAGCGAGCGAAGATGGCCGAAGATGAAGGACCGTCTTCAGACCGTGATCGACTCGTTCAACGTGTACTACTAAACGTCGCGAGCGAACGAACGCAAAGCAGAGGGTGTGGTGGGTGTGAGTATCAAGTATTTTAATAAAGAGAAGTGCACTCACTAAACGGTCGAACGACGACGACGCGTCACGCCGCGGCGTTTCGCTCGCGTCGACGCGGCTTTCCCTTGGGCGTGTAATGCCCGCCGCCGCCGCCGCCGCCTCCCCCGCGATCCCCCCCGCGACCACCTCGTCCTCCTCCTCTTCCACCCGCGCTCGACCTCGACGAAGAAGCCCTCGAAGCCCTCTCCGCGTGCTCCTTTCTCGGCGTCGGCTTGTTCCCGCGGTCGGGCACGACCCTTCCCTTCTGAAGGTCGGCGGCGAGAATTTCGACGCCGAGCGACCGCGCGAGCTTCGGCAACACGAACGCCTCTCTCTCTTCCGCGATGGAGACGACGATCCCGCTCGCGCCCATCCTTCCGGTTCTTCCCGCTCTGTGGACGTAATGCGTCGCGTCCGTCGGGAGCTCGAGGTTGAACACCGCGTCGATCTCCGGGACGTCGATGCCCCGCGCGGCGAGGTCGGAGACGAGGAGCGCGCGGAAATCGCCTCGGCGAAACGCCGCGAGCTCCGCCGCGCGTTCGAGCTTGTTCATGCCGCCGTGTAACACCCCACACTCCATCCCTCGCGTCGCGAGCTTATCCCTCGTCTCCGAGAGCCGGTGCCCGAAGTTCAAGAACACGAGCGCGCGCTCCGCGCCCGTCGCGTGGATCGCGCGGCGCAGCCGGTCGACCTTCTTCCCGCGCTCCGCGACGACGGAGTAATGCTCCAACTGCGGCGGCAGCGACGCGTTCGTCGTCTCCACCTCGTCGTCCGTTGCCTCTCTCGAGTTCGAGTTCGAGTTCGAGTTCGAGTCCGAGTTCGAGTTCTTCGCCGCCGCGACCGCGGCGACGGAATCTTCCCTCGCGACCGCGGCCCGCCCCGCGACGACGTGCACGAGGTCCGGGGCCATGTACCCGTACTGGTCCAGCGTCTCGCGTCGCAGCGTCGCGCTGACGATGACGGTTTGCCTGCCGCCCAAGACGCCCTTACCGGTGTGGTCGGTTATGCGCGCCATGTCTCTTCGGAAGTTGGACGCGAGGAGGTCGTCCGCTTCGTCGATGACGAGGCACTTCACGCCGTGCGTGCGCAGGATCCCCGTCCGCGACAGCTCCGCGAGCCTTCCGGGGGTTCCGACCACGATCAAAGGTTTCTTCGCGCGAATCGCCTCCTCTTGCCTTCGCACGTTCGCGCCGCCGATGCACTGCTGCGTTATGGCTCTGCCGTAGTCCCCCAACAGTCTCTCTATCTGCCGGACGATCTGCATCGCGAGCTCCTGGGACGGGACGACGACGAGCAGCTGGACAGCCTCGCTCCGCTCCTTCGCCGGGAGCTCTTCTTCCGCCGCCGCCGCCGTGAGCGCGGGGAGGAGGTACGCCATCGTCTTTCCCGACCCGGTGTGCGCCTGCAGCGCGACGTTCTCGCCTCGCATCAGCCGCGGTATCGCGGCGACTTGCGGCGCGGACGGTTCGTCGAACCCGACGCGCTGAAGCGCGGCGACGAGGTTCTTCGGGAGGCCGAGGTCGGTCCAGGACGTCGTCGTCTTTTCCTCGGAATCGGCGGCGGTCGACGATTCGTCGTCGTCGTCGTCGTCGTCGTCGTCGTCGTCCGCGACGTCGACGGCTTCCCGCTGTCTCGCGTCTTCACCGGACGCGGCGGGCGCCTCCCCGGTCTCAGACGCGGCCGCGCGGAGGAGGGACGAAACGTGAAACCCGCGAACGCCGCGCGCGTTTCGCGCGCGCGACGACGCGCTCTCGTGTCGGAATCGCGGCGGCTGGAAAAGCGCACGACGCGTCGCCGCGACGCACGCGGGTTTCCCCGCGCGAGACGTGGCGCACGCGCGCGCTCGCGCATTTACGAGCGCGTTACCCACGAGCGCGGCCGCCGCCATGGCTGCTCTGCGCGCGCGAGACGTCTTGGAAGACCGAGCGCTGGGCGCTCGGGGTTTGACAACGCACTCACTTTTACGGGCGGAAAAAGCTCTGGCAGTTGTTCGTTGAGATTCCGCGAGGAGGGCGCTCAAACCTCGGGGCGCCCGACGCACCCGCATGGCGGGCCTCGAGACGCCGTCGTACCGGTCCCCCGGGTCCGGGGACGACATGGACGACCCCACCGTCTCCGGCGCGTACGACGACGACGATTTCGACGCGTACGAGGCCGCGTTCAGGAACGGAGGCGTCGGCGTCGGCGACGACCACAGCCTGTGGAGCACAGTTGAAACGACCGCGGAGGCGGACGCGCCCGTCCCCGGCGCGGAGGCGCTCGACCCGACGCCGGACCGGGACCCGACGACGCTGAGCAGCGACCGGTGGCTCGTGAACCTCAAGAGCGTCGCCGAGCGCGCGGCGTTACCGCGCGACGTCGAGATACGCGGCTGGGTGCTCAACGTGACGAAGCTCGTGGACGACCTGCCGTTCGGGCAGTACGCGTTTCGCATCAACCTCACCGCGCAGCAGTGGTACCGGCTCGCGGTGACGCTCGTGATCGTGTTGATGTCCACGCACTGGGTCGTCGGGAAGTACCAGAGGTGGCGACGCGGCCAGCGCGGGTGGTACCTCATGCTTCAAGAGTCGAAGCACCGCGCGTTGATCCTGCCGCCCGAGTGCGTCCACGAGGCGCCGCTGCGATCGCCGATAACGCGCGTGACGAGGAAAGTCATGCGGAAGATCTCCAGGCACACCGCGAACGGTGGGGACAACCATCCGATCATAAGCATCGACCCGAGCTTCTTGCCCGACGACGCGAGCCCTCTGTTGGTGTTCGTGAACTCGCGAAGCGGCGGGCAGCTCGGCGGGTACCTCACGAGCCAGCTGAAACAAAATTTGAACCCGCTTCAAGTCGTAGATCTGCACAAGACGGACCCGAAGTTCGCGCTGCGCTTATTCAGCAACTTACCGAAGCTGCGTATCATGGTGTGCGGCGGCGACGGCACCGTCGCGTGGATCCTGCAAGCGCTGGAGGAGCTCGTGGAGATTGACCCGAAGCCGCCAGTGGGGATCTTGCCGCTCGGGACCGGGAACGACCTCGCGCGGGTGTTGGGGTGGGGCGGCGGGTACTACAACGACCTCGTGTCCGAACTCCTCGTGCAGATACAGGAAGCGCACCCCGCGGTTTTGGACCGGTGGGAGGTCGGGATCATCCCCGCGGACCCGGAAGGCCCGCCGCCGTCGCCGAAGAAGCGACGGCGCCATCGGCCGGGGACGGAGGTGTTACCGGCGCCCGCGCCGAGCGGCTCCGGCGAGAGCGGTTCCGTCGTCGACGGGTCCGTGCACGGCGCGGTGACCGGTGGCGGCGGCGGCGGCGGCGGCGGCGGCGGCGCGAAGACGCTCGTGTTTCAAAACTACCTCGGCATCGGCGTCGACGCGCAGGCGGCGTTGCGGTTCCACAGGACGCGGAACATCCGACCGCACTTATTTTTCAGCGCGACGACGAACAAGATTCTGTACGGCCTCTTCGGCGCGCGGGACTTTGTCGAGCACTCGTGCGCGGGGATGAACCAGCACGTGCACGTCATCGCGGACGGTGTCCGCAGAGATCTTCCGCCGGAGACGGAGGGAATCATCTTGTTGAACATCAACTCCTTCGCCGGCGGCGTCGGGGATCCTCAGAGTCGACC
>NW_003315885.1:1136312-1164042 GCF_000151265.4 Micromonas pusilla CCMP1545
CTGCGGTCGACTCTGAGGATCCCCACAAGACGGACCCGAAGTTCGCGCTGCGCTTATTCAGCAACTTACCGAAGCTGCGTATCATGGTGTGCGGCGGCGACGGCACCGTCGCGTGGATCCTGCAAGCGCTGGAGGAGCTCGTGGAGATTGACCCGAAGCCGCCAGTGGGGATCTTGCCGCTCGGGACCGGGAACGACCTCGCGCGGGTGTTGGGGTGGGGCGGCGGGTACTACAACGACCTCGTGTCCGAACTCCTCGTGCAGATACAGGAAGCGCACCCCGCGGTTTTGGACCGGTGGGAGGTCGGGATCATCCCCGCGGACCCGGAAGGCCCGCCGCCGTCGCCGAAGAAGCGACGGCGCCATCGGCCGGGGACGGAGGTGTTACCGGCGCCCGCGCCGAGCGGCTCCGGCGAGAGCGGTTCCGTCGTCGACGGGTCCGTGCACGGCGCGGTGACCGGTGGCGGCGGCGGCGGCGGCGGCGGCGGCGGCGCGAAGACGCTCGTGTTTCAAAACTACCTCGGCATCGGCGTCGACGCGCAGGCGGCGTTGCGGTTCCACAGGACGCGGAACATCCGACCGCACTTATTTTTCAGCGCGACGACGAACAAGATTCTGTACGGCCTCTTCGGCGCGCGGGACTTTGTCGAGCACTCGTGCGCGGGGATGAACCAGCACGTGCACGTCATCGCGGACGGTGTCCGCAGAGATCTTCCGCCGGAGACGGAGGGAATCATCTTGTTGAACATCAACTCCTTCGCCGGCGGCGTCCGGATGTGGGAGGGGGGCGACGGCCACGGGAACTCATCGATGCAGGACGGGATGGTCGACGTCGTCGTCGTCTTCGGCGCGTTACACCTCGGGCAGCTCAACTGGGGCGTGGACAAGCCCGTGCGGATATGTCAAGCTCGCGACGTGAAGGTGATCGTCGAGAAAGGGTTCCCGATGCACGTGGACGGGGAACCGTGGGAGCAGCCCGCGTGCACGATCGACATCAAGCTGAGGAATAAGGCGTTGATGCTTCGCAGGACCGCGGACGCGAGCGGGATGACCGTGAAGAAGATGGCGGACACCCTGGAGTGGGCGCGCAAGCACGAGATAATATCGAACGATCAGCGCGAGATGATCATGAACGAGGCGTACAGACGAGCGGAGAGCGACCGCTCGAGCGGGTCGCAGCCGCACTCTCGCAGCGCGAGCTTAGGAAACTTGTTCGACCGGCACATGCGCGCCAAGTCGGGGAGCAGCATCGAGGACTTTTACTAGCAGCAGCCAGCGCGGTGGGTGATCCATAGAACGGGAGCGTGTAACGAAAGTAACGAAACGAACGCGACGGGCGACGTTAGATCATGCTAGTCTACGTGCTATCCAACGAACCGTCGTCGCGGCCGGCGGCGCCGCGCGGGAAAAAATAAAAAGGTACGAAAGTACGAACGAACGAGTTCTTCGCGCTCCCGTCGTCACATCTCCGCGAGCTCCTTCGCGAACGTGTTCAGGTGCGGCATGAACGCCTCCGCGACGACGGATTTGATCTTCTGCTTCATCTTTTTCTTCGCGTCCGCGTCGCCGTCGGACGCGGTCACCTTGAACTCGTACTCGTCCTCGTCGTTCGTGGACGCGAACTCGGCGATTTTAATCTCGCCCTTCACGATCCCGTCGCCTTCGAAGCCCTCGCACGTCCCTTCCCACTTCAGGGTGATGTTCAGGTCGAACACCGCGAACTTTTTGTTCCCCTTGCGGATGCTCACCGCGGCGTCGCCCTCGAACTTTGAAATCTCAATCACGGACGCGCTCCCCTCGTCGTTCGGGAGGTCGAACGTCACCGCGGTGAGGAGATCTGACAGCCGCTCTCGCCCCCAGCCCATGTAGTTCTTCTCTTGCCAGTGCCATCCGTTGACGTTGACGCCGTCCTCGCGTTCCTGCACGATCCACCGTTCATCGCCCTCGCCCCACTTCGCCATTCTCGATCGGACGCGCGAGAAGCGCGTCGGCGGCGGGGTGGCGCGCTCTGCTCTGCCGCCGAGGCACCTTCGAAAAACTTCCACCACCGGTCGTCGCTCGCCACTCGCTCGCCGCGCCGGTCGTCGATCGCGTTTCACCCGTTGGTTTTCGCTCGTCCCGCTTTTGGAATTGACGCGCGTTCCGGTGCGCGGCGGCACACACCGACGCGCGTGCACGACCACGCCGCGGCTCCGACTCGCTCCCCTGTCGCGACCGTCGTTCAGCGTTTGATCACACCGCGGACGCGATGGCGACCGACGGCGCGCTCCCGCTCGAGGCCGTCATCGGCTTCCAGGGCAAAGTCCCGGGAGGCCTCGCGCTTCATCCGCGAGGGAACGCGATGATTTACCCGATGGGCGCGACGATCGTCATCAAAGAGCTCGGCGGCGACGCCGCGCAGAGCTTCCTTCAGGGTCACACGGACGAGGTCTCGTGCCTGTGCGTCTCCGCGGACGGGAGGTACCTCGCGTCCGGGCAGATCACGTTCATGGGGTTCGCCGCGGACATAATCGTCTGGGACCTCGACACGAGAGAGATCGTGCACCGAATGTCCCTTCACAAGGTGAAAGTGCAGTCGCTGTCGTTCAGCGCGGACGGGAAGTACCTCGCGTCCCTCGGCGGGCAGGACGACAACTCCGTCGTCGTGTGGGACGTCGGCACCGGCGACGCGATCTGCGGGTTCCCGACCGCGGGGGAGACGAAGTGCGTCAAGTTTTTCAACAACACGAGCACCAAGTTGGTCACCGTGGGGAGCCGGGACATCGACGTGTGGACGTTCGACCGCGGCGCGCGGAAGCTGCGGTCGCTGCCGTGCACGCTCGGGAAACTCAAGCGCGCGGCGACGAGCGTCACGATCGACGAATACGTGCGTCCCGCCCGGGAAGGAATCGCGCGCCCCAATTCAAACGAAGCAATTCGACCCAAAAAGCCCTCCTGTCCCTCCTCCTAATTTGGCAATTCCGTTCCCGTCGCGCGTCTTCCCGCCCGCGAGCGCTCCGTCTAACAATCTCGATCCCCGCGCTCCGTTCGCTTCTTCCTCTCCAACAGGACGACTACATGTACGTCGGCACCACCTCCGGGGACATCCTCCAGATGTCGCTCACGTCCAGGCTGTTCAAAAACGCCGGCCCGGCGAAGACGCGGTTTCCGCGCGGCGTCGTGTCGAGCGCGATATCGCCGACCGGGGAGATCGTGATCGGCGGCGGCGACGGCTCCGTCGCGCTGCTCGATCGCGACACGATGAAGACGATCGCTATAACGAAGCTCGCGAGCGGGGTCACGTCGTGCGAGATCGCGCCCCACCTCCACGAGGACGGCGGTTTCGGCGTGTACTGCGGCACGGACTCGTGCGAGGTGTACTACCTGAAGTTCTCCCCGATGGAGGGGTTCAAGAGCGAGCTCATCCAGACGTGTCACCACGAGATCATTAACGACATCGCGTTCCCGGTCGGGTACTCCGAGGTGTTCATCACCGCGGGGAGCAACGACGTCAGGGTGTGGCACGTGAACGAGGCGAGGGAGTTGCTGCGCGTAAAGGTCCCGAACGTCACGTGCAACTGCGTCGCGTTCATGCCGGACGGAGGGAGCATCATCTCCGGGTGGAGCGATGGGAAGATCCGCGCGTTCGCGCCGCAGTCCGGGAGGTTGTTGTACCAGATCAACGACGCGCACGGGGCTGTGACGGCGATCGTGGGAAGCAGCGACTGCGCGAGGATCATCACGGGCGGCGAGGAGGGCAATGTCCGCGTGTGGCGGATCGGCCCGCAGTCGCAGAGCATGGTGGCGTCCATGAAGGAGCACAAAGGACCGGTGAACTCGCTCGCGCTGAGAGCGAACGACAGCGAGTGCGTCTCCGCGAGCAGCGACGGGTCGTGCGTCGTGTGGGACCTCGCGCGGTTTTCGAGGAACATGTCGCTCAACGCGAACACGTTCTTCAAAGCCGTGGGATACCACCCGGACGAGTCGCAGATCGTCACCGCGGGCACGGATCGACAGCTGTCGTGGTGGGACGCGTTCGACGGCCAGGCGATACGCGTCGTGGACGGCAGCAACGACGCGGAGATAAACGCGCTCGATATCAGCGTCGCCGGGGACGCGATCGTCATCGGCGGCGGCGACAAAGAGGTGAAGGTTTTTGGGTACGACGAAGGGCACTGCGCGCGCGTCGGCAGAGGGCACAGCGGCGCGATCACGAAGGTAAAGTTCACCCCGGATGGGCAGAGGATCGTCACCGTCGGCGCGGAGGGCGCTATTTTCATCTGGCGCAACGCGCCGCTTGAGTGAGCAACGCCGCGGGCGAGGACGAGAGCCGAGAAAAACGGGGAACGGGCGAGGGGATCGAAATAGGCGAAAGCGAACGCGCGAGTTTGCTCTTAACTTTAACTTTATAATAAAACGAGACGCGTCGTGCAGTACACGTACACGTACGTAATGTTCGTCTTGCTTCGAAATTGACAAAGGTTTTTCTATAGAACGCCTCACTCTCGGCAGCTCGCGCGACGACATTAAAACATATCGCTCATCACCTCCTCGCTCGTATCGTTAGACTCTCTTCATGCGCGTCGCTGCTTAGCGACCCATGCGCCTCTTCAGGAAAGACGGGATGCCGCTGCTGCCGCCGCCACCACCCCCGCGGGGAGGCGGCGGGGGGGGAGGCCCACCCTGCGGAGAGCCCCATCCCATGACGGGCTGGCCGCCCTGCTGCTGCGGTTGCCCCCTCACCTGCCCTTGCCCCGCCTGCGGGTTAGCGGAGGGCTGGAAACCGGTCGCGATGAGCGTGATCGCAACCTCGCCCTCCGCGAGCTTGATCGCCGGGTTCACGACCGCACCGAAGATGATGAGCGCGGACGGGTCCACGAGCTCGTAAATCACCTCCGCGGCTTCGTTCACCTCGTGGAGCGTGAGATCTTTGCTCCCCGTGATGTTCCACACGATGCCGGTCGCGCGATCGATGCCGAGGTCGAGGAGCGGGGACGAGATCGCCGCGGCCGCAGCCTCGCGCGCGCGGTTCTTACCCGTGGCGCGGCCGATACCCATGAGCGACGACCCGGCGTCCGCCATGACCGCGCGGACGTCCGCGAAATCGACGTTGATGAGACCGGGCAGGGTGATGATGTCGCAGATGCCGCGCACGCCTTGGCGCAGGATATCATCCGCGAGAAGGAACGCGTCCTGCACGGGCAGAGACGTGTCCACCGCGGACAGAAGGCGGTCGTTCGGGATCACGATGAGCGTGTCCACGTTCCTCCTCAGGCGTTCGACCGCGTCCATGGCTTGGTTATACCGTTGACGGCCTTCGAACTTGAACGGCATCGTGACGATGCCGACGGTGAGGATCCCCGCGGCTTTCGCGACGCCGGCGACGACGGGCGCAGCCCCGGAGCCGGTGCCACCGCCCATGCCCGCGGTGACGAACACCATGTCCGAGCCCGCGAGCGCGGCCTCGATCGCTTGCCTCGATTCCTCCGCGGCTTTCTGGCCGATCTCGGGGTTGCCGCCGGCGCCCAAACCGCGCGTCACCTCCCTGCCGATTTGGATGTGGCACGCGTCGTTCACCGCCGCGGTGGCCATGGCCTGTCGGGTTCACGGCGCGGCGAGGGTGGGATGAGGATTGGTGAGTTCGCGGTCGGCGCGATCGCGCTCGGCGTGGGGACGCGCGGCGCGAAGGCACGGCGGGCGCCGCGAGCTGAGGGAAAGACGCGAGACGGAAAACGAGTCTCACCTGCGCGTCCGTGTTGACGATCCAGAACTCGACGCCGCCGATGTCGCTGCCGACCATGCGGTTCACGGCGTTGGAACCGCCACCGCCGACGCCGACAACCTGGGAAGAGGAGGAAACGTAAAGGGCGCGATCGTCAGATCGTGTTCGCGTCGCGAGGAGGGCGTGCCGCGCGCTCGGGAGGCGACGCGTCTCGGGAGAAAATCGGGGCGATTCCGGGGGGGGAAAATGATCTTGGTTATCTAAAATCCGACGGATCGGCGCGCGGGCGGGCGCTCACCTTGATGGACGCGGCGTTGAAGACCTGCTGAGGGGGCATCGGGGCCGAAGCGGGGAGGGGATCGCCGAAACCGGCGACGCCACCCATGCTAGCGTCCGCGTTCGCGACAATCTTCGCGGCGCGTCGCGTCGACACCGGAAGCGACGCCTTCGCGGCGCGCTTAGGGGCTTTCCCAGCGCGCGCGGCCACCACGCGGGCGACCGACGCGGTGGACGCGATAGCGGCCATGATATTCGCGGAAGAACTCGTTGGTTGAGGACGCGGCGTCGAAGAACTGACGGGCGCGCGCTGAACTCTGCGGCGGAAGCCGCGTCGATCGAAGCAAGGCCGATTTTTCACGGCCGCTTCCAGGGTGGAAATTGTTTGTGATTCTCGTGACACAAGGGCGGGGCCGATTATCGTACTACGCGCTCGTACACAAATGTACGGGCAATTAGTTAGAGCAATACGCGCGAGTAAACGACGGTTCGCGGCACTGTTCGCGGGGGGAGAATATCACGCCGGCGGGTAGGCGGGTTGAACGCGGTCTTGTCACGATTTGGTTTCAAACGCCCCGCCATTGCGAGGACGCGCGCCGCGCCAGGGCGCCCCCTCCGCGGTAAACACTCTCGCATCATGACCGAGCGCGGCGACCTCAGCCTCGAGCAGGTGCGCCTCGCCTTCGACGATGCGATACCGCTCGCGCGTCTTCGAACGACCCCCGCGCGCGCGCGTTCGCTCGCCTTCAACCTAACGACCCCTTCCTCGCGCTCCGCTCGCAGATGGAGGCGGACATCAAGATGTGCGAGGAGCTCTTAGCGCAGGACAGCTTCGGTGTGAAAGGTACGCTCGTCATGACTCTCGCGAAGCTCGAGCGCGGCGTGTGCGCGCGACGAACGCGTTGTAGACGCGCGGGGAGAGGGGCGGTGACGATGGGGATTTTCCGGGCGGCGACGCGCAACGGACGGGAAATTTGGCATTGGCACGGCGGCCGATGGCGGACCCGTCCCGCGCGCGTCGTCCCCACTCCACGCCGCCCTCTGCGTCGCGTCGCGCGTCGCGCGTCCCCCGCCGCCGCTCGAACCCGCCCGACGCGCGCCTCACGCCTCACGCCGCGCGCCGTGACTCACGAATTCGCCCCCGTCCGATCGTCTCTCTCTCGACTCGACCTCCTCCCAGACGCCCCCGCGCGCGCGTCCGCGGCGTCAGAGCTCGCGTCCGACGCCGCCGCGGCCGCGTCCGGCCGCCTCAGCGCGTCCCGCCGCAACGAGATCATGGACAAGATCGAGAAGCACAAGCACAGGAAGGGAAACACCCCGGACGCGTACGCGAAGAGCTCGTACGATCGCGCGCGGACGACGGCGGCGAAGGATGGCGATTCCATGACCGCCGCGGAACGCCGCGAGCGCGTGCAGCAGCTCCTCCTCGAGCGTCAACAGCGGTTGAGCGCGTCCGCGCGGAAGTCCGCGCCGGCGGCGGGCGGGGACGGCGGGGACAGCCCGGAGACGCGCGGCGGCGGTACGAACCGGGTGAGCGCGTTTGGGTTGCCGTCGCACCCCGGGAACGGGTTCAAGACGCCGTCGAATCAACGCGCGGCGCGGTCGACGACGCCTGGGACCACGAACACGGTCACTCGACGGTCGTACGCGGGGCAGAACGGGAGCGCGATGCGGGCGAATAAGACTTCGGCGTGGGGGCCGCGGCCGCAGTCCGCGCCGCGGCCGTCGTACGCCGCGAACGCGGACTGGAAGCCGTTCAACGTCGCGACGGAGCGAAAGGCGGGGCGGCACTCGAAGGAGGCGATAGCCGCCAAGGTGGCCGCGGAGGAGAGGGAGAACATGACGTTTAAACCGCGGACGAACAGCGCGCGGCGGTCGCGGCCGCCCACGCGGATGCAGAACATGTCCAGGCAGGATCACATCGAGCAGCTCTCGACGCCGCGACGCGCGCTGTGGGAGAGGTGCGAGCAGGCGAAGCTCGACGCGAGAGCCTCCGAGACGAGGGAGTGCACGTTTAAACCAAAGGTGAACCGCCCGAAGAAGATGGCGGAGACCTACGGCCGCGGGCGCAGAGACGAGATCACGACGCTGCCGTTCCCGGATCGGCTGTACGACGCGGGGAAGGACAAGTACCGCGCGCGGGAGAACGCGAAGCGGCAGCTCGCGGAAGCCGAGGTGGCGTCGTTTCCGTTCCAACCCGCGATCAACGACAACTCGCGAGCGGCGGTGGAGGAGCACGGGTACCGCCCGATCCACGAGCGCGTCGGCGACTTGCTTCGAAAGCGGCAAGAGTCCATGGCCGCGGCGAAGGTCCAAGTCGAGCTCGAGAACCCGGACTTGACGTTCGCGCCGAGGGTGAGCCAAGCGAGCCGCGCCATCGCGCGCGGGCTCGAGGAGGAAGCCGGCGTCTCTCCGAGCGATCGCGTCGACCTTCTCTCTAAAGGCGTGAGCGTGAAGTCCGTCCGGGGCGGGACGTACACGCGCCGAAAGAGCGTCGGAACGGAGGAGGACTACACGTTCAAGCCAAAGTTGAACGAGAACACGCGGCGGTTGATCGACATGATGGCAGAGGAGGGCGTCCGCGGCGGCGCCGGGTCGTTCCTCGAGCGGCAACAAGAGGCGCTGGCCAAGGCGGAGAGAGAGAAGGAGCAACTGAGGTCGTTGCTCGACGAGGACTGCACGTTCCACCCGAACACCGGGAACGCGGACGAGGTCATAAGCACGTCGAAGCACGCGGAACGCCTGGGTGAGACCGCTTCCGAGAGGATCCTGCGGTTGTCGTACATCGAGAAGCGAGAGAGGGACGCGGCGAGAGAACGCGCGCACGAGGAAAATCTAAAGAAGATCGCTCCGTTCAAGCCGCGGCTTTCCAAGTCCGCGAAGACGAAGCGCGCGACGCCGCTCCACGAGCTCGTTGAGAACCGCAAGAGCGAGAAGCGCGCGGCCCTCGAGCAAGCCGCGGCGGAGCAGTGGGAGACCGAGCACACGTTCGAGCCGAACAAAGGTCGGAAGCACTCGGACGCGGCGCCGCGGCCGTTTCAGGTGGATTACAACCAAGGCGGCGGGATCACCGCGCGGATTCGCGAGTACCGCCGCGAGAAGGAGATTTGCCTGCAAGAAGCCCGGAACGAGAAGGAGTTCAAAGAGCTCGAGGCGTGCACGTTCCAGCCGAACGTCGGACGAAAGCCGACGAAAGGATTCGCGGGGACGAAGTCTGTCGTCGAGGCGGTGCCGGGGTTGGGTCGGCACCTGGAGCTCAGACGCCGAGCGAAGCAGATGGAGGACGACGCGAAAGCGCGCCAGGCGAAGGTGTTCATGGAGGACGCCGCCACGAAGAAGATGCCCGCGCACAAGCAGACGGTCCCGCGGCCGTATAACATCTCCGGGTACGGCGAGCAAGCGATGAAGGCGGAGCTGAGGCGGCAGCGTTTGATGCAAGAAAAGGAGGAGAAGGAGAAGCGCGAGTGCACGTTTCGTCCAAAGACGAACGAGCGCCCGAGGAAGGAGCTCATCGAGAAGCTCCTCGCGGACGACGACGACTTCGAGTATTAATTAAGTCGCGACGTGCGCGCTATCTAGAGTGTTGTTACATACATAACGGTGCTACCTTAAGAAGTCTGGGGTTCACGACGCGCGACGACGGATCCGACTGACCTACTCGAGTATCGTGAACCCCATGAAGCGCGAATTTTCTTCGCCGTTCGCGCGGTAGTCCTCTGTCTGCGCGTGGTCGAAACTCCGTATCCAAATCTGCACCGGGTCTAACAGCTTCACGCTGTCCGGCTGCTCCGTGTTCTGCACGCGCATGAACCTCACCTGCGCCTGCGCGCGTTTCAAAGTCTCCCACGGCTGCGTCCGCGTCCCCGGCCACGCGTCGCTCCCGTTGTACGGGTTGACGTAAAACTGATGCGTGTCCCTGTTGATGAACACCCCCGCGGTGCCGCTGTCCAGCGCTTCCACTCTCGCCTCGAACTTGGCGCGGACGCACTCCACCGGACACGGCGGCTGGCAGTCGTCCACGCACGAGATGGTGCACAGCGGCGGGAGCCCGTCCGGGAACGCGCCGACGAGTCCGTCCGGCGTGTCGAACGGCTCTTGCCCCTCGAACGGCACCGCGGTGTAGTACTTCACGTCGTTGTCCACGCTCGCGGGGTCGCAGAACCACCCGTACGGGCCCACGGAGCACTCGCGGCCGTCCGTCGTCGTCGACGTCGTGATCGACAGCGGGTTATCGTCCGCCTGCGCGTCCGCGAGGACGACGCCGCCGCGTCCCGGTCGGATCCATGACGCCCGCGGCTCGTTCGCGTCCAACCCGCGGCGCGCGACGTCGCGGACGCGCGAGGTGCCGCTCGCGAGCAGCAGCAGCGCGATTCGCAGCGTCAGCGCGGCCGAGGCGCGAGGTCGGGTCATGTGTACGTGGGGGGGCGCGGGATCTCGTCCCGGGCCCCGCGTCGCGCGCGTCGCCGAGTGCGTGTGCGGTGCGCCCCGCGGCCCGACGCAAAAAAAATCCTCCGGTCCGCGGTCGGTCAAAAAAGGAAATGCGCCCAAAAGGGGGAACCGATCGCCGCGCCGCCCGCCGCGGCAGTCCACCTCGCGCGTCGCGCTCGCACCCGCGCGCCGTCGACGTCATGTCGTGGATCTACGGCAGCGCCGGAGGCACGTCGTTCTGGGACGAGCAGATCAAGAAAGAGAAGCAGCTGAAGAAGACGTGGGCGAGCACGTACGGCGTCGAGTTGGCGAACGCGCCGAGGGAGCCGAGCGCGGAGGAGCGGGAGAAGGCTGAGCTCGAGGCGAAAGCGATCGCCAAGGCGGAAGCGGAAGCCGCCGCGAAGGCGGACAGGGCGAAGCTGTGGAAGGTCACGCAGCCGGTGTGGAAGACGAAGTGCGGTCCCACGGGTGCGTCGACCGGCTCGATCGTTTGAACGACAGGATGGACCCCGCGTTGTTCGTTTAGTTTCCCCCGCCGCTCGCCGAGCCGAATCCAAACGCGCCGCGCGCTGACGTGCCGTCCCCTCTCCGTTCAGGCATGACGCGCACGTGGGTCCCGACCGGCGCGCCCAAGAACGGGCGGAAATAAGCTTAGGGAGGTTGTACCCGTCGTCGATATCAAAACGCGACTAGTCTACTCTAACAACTCCTCATCTCTAGGCTCGTCGCTTCGCTCGCCGCTCCGCCGCGTCGCTCGAGGTTGCCGTCCACAGCTTCACGCGCGCGCGAACCTCCCGCGCGTCCTTCGCGAGCGCGGTAAACGACACGAACCTCGGATCGAACGGCACGTTCGCGTCCGTCTCCACCGCGCGTCGACTCGCGGCGACGCCCACCGCGACGGCGTCGTCGAACGCCCACCCGGCGGCGACGGCGGCGACGGCGCCGGCGACGAACGCGTCCCCGGCGCCGACCGCGCTCACGACGCACACGCGCGCGTCGCCGTCTCCGAATCCCTCAGGGCACGCGGGGTAGTGCGCGTAGACCACGGCGCCGCCGTCCTCGTCCTCGTCCGCCGCGCCCGGACGCCGCGTCGTCGTCGTCGTCGCGCTCGCGCTCGGCTTTCGGCACAGGAGCACGCCGAGCGGCCCCAACGTCAACGCGACCGTCCCGACGCCCTCTCTCAACAGCGCCACCACGTCCTCGTGCGCGCGCGCGGCCGCGAGCGCGACGTCCGCGTCCGCCGCCTCGTGATCCAAATCCAAATCCTCGCCGCCGCTCGCCGAGAGACGCGGCGGAGGCTCGCCGCGTCTCTCGCGTCGCGCGTCGTCCGCCATCGCGCGCAGCTCTCGCGCGTTCGGCGAGACGACGTCGCAGCGATGTAACACCCCGGCGCGCCCCGCGCGCGTCGCCTTCGCCGCGGACACGGGCTCGAACCACACGAGCGGCGGGGAGGGCGACGACGACGACGACGCGCGGCGGGGCGTCACGTCGTCGCGGAAGGCGGTCGCCGCGGCGACGACGTCCGGGGCGACGTTGCCGTCGACGACGACGACGCGCGCGCGTCGCAACGCGTCGCGATGCCGTCGCAACCAGGTCGCGTCGAGCCCGGTCTCGACCAGCGTCGTCGACGCGATCGCGGCGGCGACCTCGCCGGTCTCGTCGATCACCGCGGAGACCACCGGGGTCGTCTCCCCCGCGCACACGCGCACGCCGTCGCTCGACGGGCGACCGGGGAGGTCGCGCCACGCGGCGACGAGCGCGCGGCCGCCGACGTCGTCCCCGACCGCGGCGACGAGCAGCGGCGGGGCCGCGCGCGACGGCGCGAACCTGCTCACGCCCTCGGCGACGTTCCGCCCGACCCCGCCCGGGCGCTGCGTCACGACCCCGGGCGCGGTCGTCCCTCGAGCGACGCGCTCGCCCGTCGACGGGCACGCCTGGACGTCGAGGACCATGCCGCCGACGACGACGACGCGCGCCGCGCGGTCGCCTTCGCGCGACGACGACGACGACGACGACGACGCCGCGCACGCGTGACGCGCGAGTGCGGCGACGCGCCGCCGCGCGGTCGCGGCCGCGTCGTCGCGCATCGCGCCCGCCTCGAGCGACGCCGCGGGCGACCCCCGCGCGTCGTTGCAAATGAGTCGCTGGACGAAAAGTGCAAGTGCCGTCCGAGACCGACGAGAGCTCTGCTCGATCGGGTCTCGATCAGGCCGATCACCGTGGAACCGGGTTCGAACCGATGACCGCGAGCCTAAAACGCGATGAACGCTTGCCGATCGGTCTCGATCAAGATCTCGATCGCAGTGCGGTCGGTGGGGCGATTTTCTCGGCGCTGATTTTGGCTGCTGATTGGCCGAGCGCGCGGATCCAGAATCGGCTCGAGCGTTCTTTTCAGCCGTTCTCGCGGTCTCGTCATTCCCGCACACGCGACCGCATCGCACCGCACGCATCACAATGGCCGCTCTCACCATGTCCGCCTCCCTCGTCAAGGTCGCGCTCCCCACCGCGGGCGCGCGCAAGACCACCGCGCGCCGCGCCGCGGTCAAGGTCTCCGCCAACCTCTGGCCGGTGCGTCCGATGTGATTTTCGATTTCGCGACGACAGACGATCGCTCGCTCGCTCGCTCGATATCGCTCGCTCGCTCGCTCGATCGACGCCCTCGCGTCGCTCGCCTCCGTCCACGGCCGCTGACGTCTCCGACCCCCCCAAACCAAACGCGAAAACGCGACGTCTGAAAACAGGAGCCCGGCACCTACCCCGGCGCGCCCGACGCGGACACGGTCTCCCCGCTCGGGAACGACGACGTCCTCTCCATGAACAAAGCCGCGGAGTACGAGGTCATCCACGGCCGCTGGGCGATGCTCGCCATCCCCGGGATCGTCGCGCAGGAGCAAGCCACGGGCGTGCCCTGGTACGACACCGGCGCGCTCTGCACGCCGGCGAGCTGCCTCGAGAACTACTCCTTCCCCGGCGCGCCCGCGCCGCTCGCGCCGGAGGGCTCCGGCGCGCCGTACTTCTGGGCGGTGCTCGCGTTCGAGGTGGTCGCCGTCGGTCTCGCGGAGGCGTACCGCGGCGGGATCGTGAGCCCCCCGAAGGGGTTCCCGGAGCCGAGCCTGTACCCGGGCGGGAGGTTCGACCCGCTCGGGTTCGCGGAGAAGGGCGACCTCGAGAAGCTCAAGCTCCAGGAGTTGAAGCACTGCCGCCTCGCCATGGGCGCGTTCCTCGGCTGCCTCGTGCAGAAGGAGTTCACCGGCGTCGGCCCGGTGGCGAACCTCACGTCGCACATCTCCGACCCGACGCACAACTTCTTCGGGTCCCAGACGGCGCCGTGGAACATGTAAGGTATGCGAACGTGTAATCACGAAGCTTGGGGGGGTGATCATGAGGAGTAGCACACGATTCGATTCAACAGCGGGCTGCTGGACGCGGTCTCTGTCGTTGTACACAAACGCTAAACGTACTGTAGTTTTCTATTCATCTCGAATCGTTCGACGCGACGCTCAGCTTGCTTCCTATCCTCCGAATCGGCCGCCCCGCCGCGCGCGCGGCTTCGCACTCCTCCGCGCGCGCTCTCAAATTCCTCGCGCTCTGCTCCCCCGTCTCGGCGACGAGCTTCGCGAACATGCTGTTCTCGTCCAGTAACATCGTCGCCGGCGCGTCCATCGCGACGAGCTCGCCGCGTTCGAGACACACGACTTTGTCGTTCTCGATGATGGTGTTGATCCTGTGCGCGATCGTGAGGATCGTCCGCGCCTTGAACTGCTCCGCGATGACGTCCTGCATGACCTTGTCCGTCTCCAGGTCTACGCTCGCGGTCGCTTCGTCGAGGCAGACGACTTTCGTGTCGCGAAGTAACGCGCGCGCGAGGCACAGCATCTGCCGCTGCCCGGCGCTGTAATTTTCCCCGTACTCCGCGACGGGCGCGTCGAGGCCTTCGCCCGTCTCGCTCACCGCCTTCTTCAGCTGCACGGCCTCGAGCGCGAACCACAGCTCCGCGTCCGCGTGGTTTTTGAACGGATCGAGGTTATCCCTGACCGTGCCGCTGAAAAGGATCGGATCTTGGGGAATACACGTCACCGCGCTTCGCAACGTCTTCAGCGGAATCGTGGAGACGTCGACGCCGTCGAGCCAAATCGCGCCGCCGCATGGCTCGACTAACCGCCACAGCGCGACGATCAGCGAGCTCTTCCCGGAGCCGGTTCTTCCGCAGATCCCAACCTTCTCGCCAGCCTGAACGTTGAACGACACACCGTTCAAAACGAGCGGCAAACCCGGCCTGTATCGGAGCTGCAAATTCTCGAACGTGATCGCCCCCGAGTCTGGCCACCCGTGCGTCGGCTTTTTCACGCTGCCGCCGCCGGTTTTCATCACCGCCCCGGTCGCTTCCTCGCTCTCCAACTCCGCGTACTCGGACACTCTCTCGACGCTCACCATGTTACTCTCGAGCTCGCTCACGACGCGAATCAACCAGGACAGTAAACCCGTCATGTCGATCGCGTACGAGATGGTCAACCCGACGAGCGCGGCGTACGTCGTGCCTCGGTTCCAAACCCCGAGTATGGCGACGACGAGCGTGATCGAGTTCCCGATCGTCTCTAAACGGATCGGGAGCCATCGATCGCACGCGCATTTTTGCGTGTAGTCGGCGCGCTGGTTCACGCTGATTCGCATCTCGTTCTCCGCGATGAAGCGGCGCTGGTGCCCGAACGCGCGGATCGTGGATATCCCCGTGAGCGTCTCGCCGAAGTGCGCGTAAATCGGCGACCCGGAGATGCCGTCGAGCCTCTTCGCTTCCCTGTACCCCGGCCTGAAGAACCGCTGGACGTAGTAGTACATGATAGCGATCGGGACGAGGCACGGGACGAGAATGGGCATCACCCACGCCATCACCGTGAGCGTGCCGATGAGAAGGATGAAGAAAGACGCGAAGCTGCTGACGGACTGCCCGAGGTTGTTATCCAACGTCGCCGTGTCCTTCGTGAACCGCTGGATGACCCTTCCCAGCGGCGTCGTGTCGAAGAACGACATCCGCGTCGACATCGTCGCTTTGAACAGCGCGAGATGCAGCGTGTTCGCGGCCGCGAGCGAGGCGAGCGCCCACGCGAACGTTCGGAACCACGACACGATCGCCTGACCGATGCCCAAGCCGGCGTACCCGGCGAGGTACTCGTCGTTGCTCATGTCCTCCCAGTGCCGCTCGGACCACAACGCGAGCCACACGGACGTCATCACGCTCATCGCTCTCTCTACGGTGACCATCGTGAGCAACCACACGATCTTCGACGGCGTTCCCATGTTTGTGATGTACGTCCAGTACGTCTTGAACTTCACCGCGCCTTCCTGTCGAACTTCCTTCGTCATCGTGTTCCCACCAGCCCCGGCGCCTTTCGCGTCGCCGGACGAGGACAGGAGGACCCCGCCCGCGGCGGCCGCGAGGAGCGGGGTCTTCTCGAAGCTCTTCCGCTTCGCCGCGACGGACGGGTCGCCGCCCGCTTCCGCGGCCGCGGACTCGGTCAGGTCCCCGATTCGACCCTCCGAACTCGCGTCCTCCTCCTCCTCTTCCTCCGCCGCCGCCGGGACCGGCGTCGACGGTACCTCCTCCACGCGGACGTCCCCAACCTCCACGCCCTCCTCTTCCTCTTCCTCTCCGTGGAACGACTCCATCAGCGCCTTGAACGCGCCCTTCTCCTTGCTCACGAGCTCGTCGTACGTCCCTTCCTCCGCGATCTTCCCGTTCGACATGCAGATCACGTGATCCGCCTGCGACACGAACCCTAAAGAGTGCGTGACGAGGAGCACGGCTTTGTCCTTGAACGCGCCGACGATGCACTTCTGGAAGACGTCCTTCGCGACGTGCGCGTCGAGCGCGGACAGAGGGTCGTCCATGACGATGAGATCCGCGTCCGCGTATGCCGCGCGCGCGATCGCGGTGCGTTGTTTTTGACCGCCCGAGAGCGTGATGCCTTTCTCGCCGATTTCCGTCTCGTCGCCGTGAGGGAGCTGCCGGACGTCCGCGTCCAAGCACGCGACGTCGAGGGCGTTTCTGTAACGCTCCTCGTCCATACGTTTCCCGAATAAAACGTTCTCTTTCAACGACAGAGACTGAACCCACGCGACCTGCGCGACGTACGCGACTGTGCCGCGAACGTCCGGGGCGCCGTCCGACGCGGGGAACCCGGCGGGACCGGCGCACTGGTACATCTCGCCGAGCAACGCGCCGATCAGCGCGGACTTTCCCGCGCCGACGGGGCCGACGACGACGGTGAGCTGCCCTTTCTTCAACGATAAGTTGATGTCCTTCAAGAACGGCTCCTCCGTCGGGCTCTTCAGCGCGGTCCAGTGGAAGTATCCGCCTCGGACGCTCGCGACTTCCTCCGCGATCGGCGTCGTCACCGCCGCGAGTGCCGCGGGCGTGGACGACGCCGCACGCGTCAGATCTTTCACTTCAACCTCCGGGGTGAGCGTCTCGTCGCCCTTCTCTGGCTCCGACGCGGGCGCCTTCGCGGGCGTCTCTTCATTCGTCGTCTTCCCGCGCGCATCCCCGTCCACGCGCACTGGAAGCGTCACCGTCGTCGCCCGCGATTCCTCCATGAGGAAATATTTCTGCAACCGTCGAAGCGCGACGAACGCGTCCGCGCACAGGGATAAGCACCGCGGGTAAAACATCACCGGGAACCGCAGCAGCGAGAACAGCGACAGGGACGGGAATATCACCGACGGCGTCATTGGTCTTTTCATCACCCCGCTGTACAGCGAGAACGCGGCGACGGCGTCGAGCGTCGGTCCCGCGTTCATGATCGCCATGTTCATCGCGTTTCGATTCGCGACTCGCCCGGCGATGAGCATCTCCTCCGCCCGCACCGCCTCGACTTCCTCGCGCAGCGGCTCCTCCCACGCGTTGAGCTTCAATATCTTAATCCCGCTCAGCGCTTCGTTCTGCATCTTCACCCTGCGGTCCGTCTGCACCATCTGCTGGCTCCGAAGTTTGCTGATCCATCGGAAAAACGTCTTTTGCAACGGGACGAGGACGACCATCACGCCGAACCCGCCGATCGCGGCCCAGCCGAGGTAGAAATACAGGATCGTCATGTACCCGGCGATTTGCAAGATGCCGCTCCACAGGACGTTGATGAAAAACATCGTGTCCCCTACCCGCTGCGCGTCGAGCTGCATGTGATTTAAGACCTCGCCCGTCGTGCTCCCTTCTCTTCCCGCGGCGGAGAGCCGCGTCGTCTTGCGATACACCGCCGTCGCGAGCGCGCCTTTGATGCATATCCCGGACGCTTGCATGAAGTAAAAGTACGTCTGCTCGCACAGCGTCCTCACGACGGGGATGAAGAATAACATGGCGCAGTACACGACCCCGTACGTGTCGTCGCTCGCGTCGAGCACCTCCAGGAAGTGGTCTTTCCCCGCGATGTATCGAAGGAACCCGCCCAACACGAGCGGAGGGATGAACTGGATGATGTCGTTGCAGAGCTTGAAGAACGACCCGGTCAAGATCGTCGCCCCGAAGGACGTCCACAGCGGCCACACGAGCTCGGGGAGGAACGGCCTCCGCTTCGGTTTCCACCCCGCGTCCTCCCACTCTCTCGCCTCGCGCTCGCGTCGCTCCTCTTTCGCCATCGCGTCCTTCAGAAGCGACTCGAACCGCTTGCTGTTGTTCGCCGCGAGGTAGTGCGGCGGCAGCGGCAGGAGGTCCTCGAGCTGGAGCATCCGCTCCCCACCGAGCTTGAGGAACGGGGAGACCCAGAGGAAGAGCGTCTTCGAGATGAACCCATGCTCCGCGCGCCCTTTGAAGGTGTTCGACTTCGTGTGCTGATGGGCACCGGCGCCGGCGTCGCTTTCGCTCTCGTCGTCGGAGTCCTCCGGCGCGCCGTCCTCGACCTTGGCGTACGGCGTCGAGTTCGCGCCCGTCCCCAGGCGTCGGAACAGCCTGTCCGCGAGCCCTGGGGACTTCGCCATGACGCGCGATCGATCCGCGTCAGCGCCGCCGCCGCTCCGCGCCAGATCTCAGTGGCGAAGCGACGCGACGTCGATGGAAGCTTTTTCGTTCCTCGGACGACGTGACACACTCTTGCGTCACTCTTGCGTCATCAGACCGATCACTCGATGGCCGCGCGCGCGTTCACGGCGACACTCGGCCGCGCGTCCCTCGCGAGATCCGCGCCTCGCGTGCACTCCGCGTTCAAATCTCCCTCGCGCTCGAAACGCGCGTCTACTAGAGTCAGCATGAGCACCACCCACGCGGCGCTTCGTAAGGTACCGATGGGCAACGCGGACGTCCTCGTGACGGAGGTGTGCCTCGGAACTATGACGTGGGGCGTCCAGAACACCGAGGCGGAGGCGCATGAGCAGCTTGACTACGCGATCAAAACGCGCGGGGTGAACTTCATCGACACCGCGGAGATGTATCCCGTGCCGTCGTCCGCGCCGGGGTGGAAGCCGGGGGTCACGGAGGAGTACATCGGGACGTGGCTCGCGAAGAATCCGACGCTTCGAAAGGACGTGATCCTCGCGACGAAAGTCAGCGGGTTCAACCCGCAGAGCGAGACCGGAGGGAACCGATACGTCCCGCCGAAGCCGAAAGCGGACTGCCGCATCGACCGGGAGTCGATCCATCTCGCGTGCGACGCGTCGCTGCGGCGGCTGCAGACGGACTACGTCGACCTGTACCAACTCCACTGGCCGGACCGGTACTGCCCAGCTTTCGGAAACAACGTGTACGACGCGTCGAAAGAACGCCCGGACAGCGTTCCGATCGAGGAGACCGTCGCCGCGCTCGGGGAGCTCATCGCCGCGGGGAAGATCAAGCACTACGGATTATCCAACGAGACCACGTTCGGGGTGTGCGAGTTCGTGCGCGTCGCGGACAAGCTCGGCGTGCAGCGTCCGGCGACGATTCAGAACTCGTTCTGTCTCCTCCACCGCTCGTTCGAGACGGAGCTCGCGGAGGCGTGCGCGCCCTCGAACTTCAACGTCGGTCTTCTCCCGTGGACGCCTCTCGCGGGCGGGGCGCTCTCCGGGAAGTACCTCAAGGGCGCGAGGCCCGCGGACGCGCGGCTGACGAAATACTCGAAATTCATGCAGAGGTACTTGAACGCGCCGAGCGTCGAGGCGACGGAAAAATACGCCGCCATCGCCGAAAAGGCTGGGGTGTCCCTCGCGACGCTCGCGCTCGCGTGGTGCAAGACGCGGTTCTACGTCACGTCCACGATCATCGGCGCGACGAACATGAAGCAGCTCGAGGAGGACATCGACGCGTTCGACGAGACGAAGGTGAAGCTGAGCGAGGAGACGCTCGAGGCGATCGACGCGGTGCACTTCGCGCGACGCGACCCGTGCATGATTCCGTGAGGTAATATCGTCGACAGACGCGTGGAATCATATCATACGTAGACTAAGATGCAAGAATTTTAGCAAGCAAGATACATAGTCTATCAATACTGTGAATCGTTCCGCTTGAGGTCGTCGACATGCGCGTTCTTTTTCGTCGCGACTCTTTTTGTCGTCGACAGACGCGTTCTTTTTCGTCGCGTCTCCTTCTCACGTGTTCCCGAGCTCGATCATCGCGCACAGATACGGGATCGAGACGCACAGCGAGATGCACATCATCGGCCACCCAATCTTAAAGAACTGCGAGAACGACACCGGGTACCCCGCCTCCGCGG
This sequence comes from Micromonas pusilla CCMP1545, assembly GCF_000151265.4. Classification (NCBI taxonomy): domain Eukaryota; kingdom Viridiplantae; phylum Chlorophyta; class Mamiellophyceae; order Mamiellales; family Mamiellaceae; genus Micromonas; species Micromonas pusilla. The sequence goes on from NW_003315885.1 coordinate 1,156,388, forward strand.
CGATGCCGGCCATGACGACGTTCGCGCTCGCGCCGATGATCGTCCCCATGCCGCCGTAATCCGCGCCGAAACACAACGCCCACGCTAACACCCTGATCTCCACGCCCTCGACATTCTTCGCCATGCGTTTGATCACGGGAAGCATCGTCGTCGTGAACGGGATGTTATCCACGAACGCGCTCGCGACCGCGGCGACGACCTGAATCAACACGCTCGAGACTAAGTTTCGCGAGCCCTCGTCCACATTTTCGATCGCGTCCGACAACGCGTCCGCGATGACTCTTAATAACCCGAGCTCGCTGATGCCCTGGGTGAAGACGAACAGACCGGCGAAGAACAAGAGCGAGTCCCACTCGACTTTCTCGAGCGCGTGCTCGAAGTCTTCGCTAGGGGACATGACCAGGATCGCGATCGCGCCGAACAGCGCCGCGTACGCAGGCTCGAAGTGCAACACCGGGTGTAGGAAAAATAAAACCAACACGAAGCACAAGATGATCCCGCACCTGGCCAGGCCGACGTGGTCGCGAATGGGGTACCGCCGCACGAGCTCTTCGACGTCGACGTCGATCTTCTTGGAGTAAATCCCGTCTCTGCCGTAGTACCATCTGAGGAACAACAGCGCTGGGAACATCGTGAGGATGACGCCGGGGGCTAACACTTTCAGGAAATCCACGAAACCGATCTCGTCGCTCAAGGAGTTGCCGATGATGAGGTTCGGCGGGTCGCCGATCATGGTCGCGGTGCCGCCGATGTTCCCGAACAGCGCCATCGGTATCAGCCACGGCCTTGGGTCTTGCCTGATCGCTTTACACATCGATACGATCACCGGACCGAGGAGTAACATCGTGGAGACGTTGTCCAAGAACGCGGATAAAACGGCGTCGAAAATCATGAGCAACCACGTCAGCCTCCACGGGTCCATCTTACTCGCGATGATGAGCTGCACGGAGATGTACTCGAACACCCCGGTGCGCGCGAGCAGCGAAACGATGATCATCATCCCCCACAGAAGCGCGAGCGTGCCGTGGTCCATCCACGTCATGATCGTCGGTATCGAAGGCAAGCGGTGCTCGAGCGCCAACATGAAGAGCACCGCCGCGGACGCGATGAACGCGATTAACGTCCGGTGCACAACCTCTAGGATGATCAAGACGAACGTCGCGATGAGGAGCACGAGCGCGACCCACACTTGCGCGACGCCGATCGGGCCGACGGTGACGACTTCCAGAGACAAGCCTACCGGTTCCGGGCAGTCCGTGTAGACTTTCAACTTCAGATCGCTCCCGCTCCTCTGAGGGTCCGCGAGCCAGTAAAACGTCTCGTACGTGTGGCTCCCGTACGGCCCGGTGTCCGCGCCACCGGCGAGCAAGTTCCTTCGTCGTTTGTTATACGTCGACGTCTCGAGCTGGACGCTGTCGCTCTTGAGCTCCGTGTCGTCTTGCATTAAGACGACGTGCGCGCTGTAGTACGAGTTCGACGTGTACGTCGACGACACCGCGCTGAGACAGTACCCCGCGCCGACGGTGACCTCGTACGTGCCGTACTCGTGGTGCGAGAGCTTCATGTATATCGGATTCGCGCTCGCGGTGACCGAACCGGTCGTCGCCGCGATGCCCGCGTCCGGGGTGTACTGCTCCATGATCGCTGGCATGCAGCACAGGAGAAGAAACGCGAAACCGATGACGAGCGTGCGAACGCAGTGGTCCCGGAGCGTCAGCTCGCGCTTCTTCTTCACCGGTGGCTCGTGATCTTTCGTGACCGCGAGCTCGACGTCCTTCGCGTCGCCTTGTTGTTTCTGTTTCTCGCGGTGCGCCCCGAGGCTCGCGCTGAGGCGACGCGCCATGCGGCCGGTGAGCGTGTCCCCGCCGAACGCGTCTTGCATCGCGCTCTTGAGGATTTCTCTCCTGTTCACCGCGCGCTGGTACTGGCGCTTCTGCGCGACGATGCCTTCGTCCGTGTACCCCTCGCGCGCGTTATCTTGAATCCGCCTCAAGCCCGTGGTGAGCCGGTCCGCGAGGCCGGGCATGTCTTTCGCCCGAAGCGCGTCGCCGATGAGGAGGAGGGACTCGCAGTCTCTCGCGACGGATTTAAGATTCCCTCGGCGTTTCGCGCCGACGCTCTCGTTCGATTTCCTCGCGTGCCGCGCGGAGTCGATGAGCGTGAACGTCCCCGCGGACGTATCCGCGGACGATATCGTCGTGCGTCGCTGCGTCTTCTGCGACGTCTGCGCTTGCCTTTGCGAGCTCGTCTTCATCGCTCGGAATGTTTTCGGTTTATCCGCGTCCGACCGATGCGACGGCGGTTGTCCGGATCCCGCGCCGCCGCCCGGCGCTGGAACACCAACACTGATCTCGCTCTCGTCGATCGTCGGCGGCACGTTGAAGATGGAGTCCAGACGCGGACGCTCCGGGAGTGAGTTCCGTCGCGGGTCTCGCCTCGGCAGCTCCACCGGCGCCTCGTTGACGGAGTGCGAGAGGTCGCCCGCTTCCGCGCCCGTGAGCGTCTGCGACGGCGTGCTCAGAGGCGACGTCGTCTCCGGCGAGCCCGCGCCGTGGTCGCCAGCCTCGTACCCTATCGGGACGAGGTTATGCGTCGAGAGCTCGCGTCGGAGCTGCTTCCCTTGCATCGCGCTCAGGGTGTGCCCGTGGTCCTCGTACTCGTCCCCGGGGGCGGCGCCCTCGTCATCGCTGAGGTTTAAGCGCCCGCCGCGCCCGCTGCCGTCGAGGCTTCCCTGCCTCTCGAGCCCGGACATCGCTCGAGCGCGCGGCGTCGCGTCGAGAAGACGACGCCGTGGGTCGCGCGGGAGGTTTAGTCGAGGCGCGCGCGTCGATGCCCGCGCGGCGTCCTTTGAGCGTCCCGACTGCGAACGCACCCGAAAGGGCAAAAGTGCAGCAGTGGATCATCCACAGTGTACGGCCGCTGGCGGCGCGGGGACTGCGGGATTCGTCGTTGGTGAGATCTCGCGCCGATTACGTGTACTGTAAATTCAGCCTGAAAAAACCGCGCGAAAAGCTGCTGCAGGCTGAAATTGAAACCGCAGCGCGGGGAAACTGGAGAACGGAGGATCGAGTCGAAAGAACACACAACACGATCGCTAATCACCCTCGCTCGCATCGCGTCAATCCCCTAAGACGACGACGTCGTCGTCGTCCGCGTCCGCGCCCAGCGACCCCCAGTTCCCGCCGCTCTGCTCGCCCTCGTCGTCGCTCTCGTCCGGCAACGCTTTCAACCGCCGCAACACGATATCCGTGAGCTTCCCCCGCGCCGCGTGCGCGTCGCCGCCCGCTTTCAACGCCCCCTGCGCGACGAGCAAACCGTCGGGGGTATCGTAAATCTGTAACGCATGCCGTAACGCACGGTCCGCGTAGTACCTCGCCTCCTTCGAACGATCCCCCGCGGCGACGTCCGCGAGCGCGGGGACGAAGGCGCCCAAGTGCGGCGACAACGCGTCCGGGTGCTCCTTCGCGAGCCGCTTCAACGTCGTCGTCGTCGCCTCCCGCACGTCCTGCTGATCATCGCGCAGCAGCCGCGACAACACCGGCAGGAGCTTAGGGAGATACGGACAGTTGCTCCCGACCTGCGCCGCGGACGCGATCGCGAGGCGCGTCAGCCCCCGCGCGGCGGCGATTCTCGAAGCCGTCGACTCGTCCTTCCCCGCCTTGACGAGACCGTTCAGCGCCGGCGCGGCGTGCGACGCGAGGACGAGCTCCGGGGACGTCCGCGCGATCGCGCTCAGCGCGAGCGCTCTGCCTTCGCGCTCGTCCGCGTCGCCGTCGCCGCTCCCGAGCTCTTCCACGAGGACGCCGCGGTCGTCGTCCGGGAGCCACGCCGCGGCTTGCGCGAGCGCGAGCGCAGCGGCGCCGCGCGAGCCGTCGTCCACGGCGCAGAGGAGGGACTCGAAGACGGCGGATCGCGCGGTCGCGACGTTCGCGGCGCCGACGTTCTTCCCCGCGTGCGCGAACACGCCCGCGATCGCGCGTAACGTCGCCTCGCGTACGCCGCGGTCGGGGTTCGTGGACAACGCGGTGAGTAAATCGCTGAGCAGAGGATCGACGCGGGGTTGGAGCACCATGAGCCTTCCGAGCGCGGCCGCGGCTTTCTGGCGCACCGCGCGGTTGCCGTCGGACAGACACTTCACGAAGGTCGTCTGGAGCTGAGGCACGAACGGCTTCAGCGCGAGACCGCCTTTTTCGATCATCACCGCGAGCGCGCCTAATATCGCGCTCTTCACCGAACCCGGGTACTTGTCGCCTAAAATGCGAATCAAAGGACCGGTGATCGGAATCACGTGCGGCTTGATCGCCGCCGTCGTCGTCGAGAGCACCGCGGCTCGCAGACCCTCGGCGGCTTGCTCTTTATCCTCCGCGTGCCGTCCGGTGAGCACGCCTTGCAGGTACACCTGCACGATCGGCGCTAAGCCTTTCGGGAGGCACAACGCCGGGATCAAAATTTCGCTCGCGCCGCGGTCGCGTCGTCTAACTTTTTCCCTCGCCGTGTCCACCGCCTGACAGACGTCGCGCAAGTAATGCGCCTGGTCCTCTTTCGCGACCTTCGCCATGATAACCCCGAGCGCGGTCCACGCGGATAATACCACCGCCTCGTCGACGTCGACGAACAGCTCGAACAGCGCGGTGATCAGCTGCGGGACGTCGTCGTCCTCGTCGAAGCACGGCGCCTCCGACGCGAACGCGCCGCAGAGCTTCGCCGCGGCGGCGCGCGTGGACGCGGTCTCGTCGCTCAGACCGCCGAGAACCTCGGGGAGGAGGAGGTAGTGCGCGTCGATGGGGACCGCGCGCAGGACCGCGGAGGCGGCGGCGTAGGCGGCGTCCGCCTCGTCCTCGTTAGAGTCGCTCCCCATCGCCGCGAGAAGCGGGGGGAACAAAAGCGGAAGATGCGGCGGCAGCGCCGCGCCCGCCACCTCCGCGAGCGACCCGAGCGTCCTCGCGCGCGCGGCGTTGATCGGCGGCGACGCGAGCTTCGGTAAGACGCTCGCGAGAATCTTCGGCTGCGCGCGCAGGACTTGCTTCAGCCCTTCCAGCGCGACCGGGTCGGTGTCCAGCTTCGCGAGCAACGCGGGGACGATGTCCGAGGCGGTGTCCGCGCCGCCGTGGCGGAACATCGCGTCGAACGCGCTCCCCGCGGCGTTCCTCACCGCGTCCTCCGCGTCGCACAGCGCGTCTCGGATCACGGGCACGACCTCGGCGTAGTACTCCTCGAGCTGTTCTTTCCGCGCGGCGCCCAAGACCTCGGCCAAGCCGAGGCACACGCCCTCGCGCGTGTCTTTGTCCTCGCTCTCCAAACCCGCGCGGAGTATCGGGAACACCTCGGGAAGGACGCGCTCGCCGAGCTTCCGAACGAGCTCGCCGAGGCACCGCGACGCGGTCGTCCGTCGGTCGTCGTTGTGCGCGCTGAGGCCGGCGATGAGCCGCTGCATGAGCCGCGGAAGAATCAGACGCAGCGTCCTCGGCGTGTTCGCGACGACGGTTTTCCAGATGTGCAGCGCCGCCTGTCTCACGACGAGCATCGGGTCCGAGCGAAGCGAGTACACCGCGGCGAGCAAGTCGTGATGCCGCGTCACCCCGAGCGTGGACGTCAGCGCTTTGCCTTGCGCTTCCGTGCTGACGCCCTCGTCGTCGGACCCGCCCTCGACGCGCACTTTGCCAGACGTCCCCGCGATTCGAAACATCATGCTGCCAAGGAGTTCGACCGCGCTCTGTCGGATGCGCCAGTTCTCCGCTGCGATGCCGTCCTCGATGGACGGCAGGAGCAAATCGAGCGACGGGCCGCTGTGGGAGAACTCCTCGACGAAGACTCTCCCGGCACCGAGCGCGGCGTCGCGCACGGGTTCGTCCGGGTCCGCGAGACCGCCGAGGACTTCCGCGAGAGCTTCCTTGAGGTGCGCCTCGAACGTCCGCCCGAGCGCGAGGGGAAGGAAGCGCAGAAGCGTGAGGTGGCCTTCCCGGACGTGCGGCGCGGCGTGATGGCACCCGGCGAGAATCTCCGGGAGTATCGCCTCGAAGTACTCCGCGCCGAGAACCGCGAGACACTCCGCGAGCCCTTGCGCGGCGCCGGAGCGTTCCGTCGGCGGGCCGTCGCTCTGAAGCGTCTCCGTGAGCCAGGGCATGAGCTCGGAGAAGTGCTCCTCGACGCCGCCCATGCCCTTCACGAGGCTCGCGAGCGCCGCCGCCGCCGTCGCGCGGACTTCCGGGATCGGATCCAACAAGCTCTTCTGTATGTCCGGGAGTAAGATGGGGACGTACGGGTTCATGTCCTTCGCGTCGCTCACGAGCGCGCACATGTTCCCCGCGATCTTCGCGGCTTTCTTTTTCAAATCCGCCCGTCGGTCCCTGAGACCTCTGGATAACACCGGAACGATCAGCGCGAGCGACGGCGCGTCCACGACGTTCACGAACGTCATCTCGAGCAGAACGTCCAAACACGGCTGCGTCAGCTCCGCGGGCTTCGCGATCGCGCCGAGGAGGTAGTTACTCAGCGCCTGAATCTCCGGGTTTCGAATCACGTCGCCGATTTGCTTCAGCGCGCGCGACGCCGCGTCCACGACTTTCGGGTGCGTGTCGATCAACGTCTCGGACAGACGCGGGACAATCTGCGGGAGACACGCGCTGAGCTGTTTTGGCGCGCACGCGGACATCGCGCCCAAGAGCTGCACGCTGCCTTCTTTCGTGCGCCAGGCTTTGTCCTCCAAGCCTTTCATCAGCGCCGGCAGCACGAGCTTCACGCCTTGCGCGCTGAGCTGGCCCATGACCGCGCGCGCGGCGGAAATCGTCGCCTCGCGCACGTTCGCGCTCTGATCCCCGAAGCACACCAAAAGCATCGGAAGTACGTGGATGACGTACGGCTCGAACAGACGACCGAGTCGGACGTTCAAGAGCTCGAACGCCATGAGCGCGCCCTCGCGCGCGTCCGGGTTTTTCTTATCCTCCACCGCGGCCTTGATCGCGTCCATCACGCCCATGCTCTTCAAAGAGCTGATCCCGACGCCTTTGACCGCGCCGGCGAGACCGAACGCGGCGCCTCTGCGGTCCGCGTACCCCTCCCCGGACGTGACTTGCGTCAGCAGGCTTTCGATCAACGTCCTGCGCTCGTCGTCTTCCAGTGAAGGCATGAGCGGAGGGAGGCAGTCCGCGACCGCGCGTTGCACCGCCTCGGACGGCGTCGACAGCACCGCGACGAGCCGGGATAAAATCTGTCGAATCTTCGGGTCTTCCCTCGGGAGATGACACGCGAGCGCGCCCAAGAACACGACGACGCCTTGTCGAACGAAATCGTTCTGCGACTCGCTCAGCCCGCTCCCCGCGGCGGCGCCGCGATCGAAGTACCCCTCGTATACCCCGAGGAGTTGCTGCACGTGCTCCGCGCCGTGAAGGTCGATCATCGCGCGGCCGCCGGTCATCGCCGCGTCGCGCACGAGCTCGTCCTGGTCGCCCAAGACTTTCGTCAGGAACGTCGTCACGAGCGGGAGGTCGCGCGCAGTGAGCGACGGCGCGACGGCGCCGAGCGCGCGCGCGATCGCGGCGCGGCCGTACGGTTTCCCGAGGTCTTTGTTCTCCTCCCCGGGGAAAGACGCCGCTTTTTTTCGCTCCATCGCCGCGAACGGGTCGTCGCCGTCGTCCTTATCTTCCTGCCTCGGCGAG
>NW_003315885.1:1164142-1167428 GCF_000151265.4 Micromonas pusilla CCMP1545
CAACGTCCTCCGCGGTCGCACGGTTGTCCTCGTCCGGATCGTGCCTCGCGAGGAACAACAGTGTCGTTCCCTCGGGAGCCGCGGGGTCGAGGACGGGCGGCGCCGCGAGGAGCGCCGCGAGCGCGGCCGCGCGAACGGCCCGGAACTCGAACGAGAGCCCGGCGCGAAGCGCCGTCGTCACCGCGGCGCCGCCGTCGTTCTCCTCGTCCGCGCCCAACGCGACGTGCATCAGCAGCGGCCGCGCGGCCGCGACTTGCGGCGGCGCCCCGGTCGCAATCACCGTCAGCATCAACCTCGCGGCCGCGGCGCGCGGTAATCCAGGCACCCCGGGCTGCGCGTGCGGCGTGAGGACGTCGAGCGCCGCCGTTCGAATCGCCGCAGGCGCGGCGTCCGGAAGAAGCAACGCGCGCGCGCACACCGGGAACAACAGCGCCAACGCCGCGGGCGGAAGCGGCTCTAGGTCGTTCATCTCGACCGCCTCCGTGGCGGCGTCGAGCGCGGCGGCGAGCGCGGCCGTCTCCGCGGCGACGCGCGCGGACGACGGCGCGATCGGATCCCCTCGCGCGTCCACCTCCGGCGGCGGCGACGTCCCGTCCGCCGCGGGCGCGGAGAGTCGCAACGCCGCGGCGAACGTCTCCGGGACGCCGGCGAACCCAAGCGCCATCGCGGCGTTCCCGGGGACGCCCGCGGCGGCGATCACGAGCGACGCCGCGACGTCGCGCACGACGTCCTCCGGGAGCACTTCGGACGCGAGGAGCGGTAAAATGTGGGAGGTAATCTCCGGGACGCGCTCCGCCGCGGCGCCGCGACGGGTCCCGCCACGCATGAGGGACGACGTCAGCCGCAGCCGCAGCGTCAGCCTCTCGGCGAGGTCCCTCACCGTCGCGCGCACCGCGGCTTCCTCCGCGAACTGCGCTCGGCGCGCGAGCTCTTTTTTATCCATCTCCTTCCCCGCGCCGCGGCCGCCGGCGCCGCCTCGGCCGCCCTTCGCCGCGACTTGCGCCTGCGACGGTCGCAACGACACCGCCGCGGGGGCGTCGTCGTCGCTGTCCGACCCGTACGCGGTGCGACTGGACGATTTTCCGCGCGCTTTCTTCGCTCCGGCGTTGGCGTCCGCGCGAACTTCGGGCTTGAACACGTCGACTTGGTCCGTGGACAGACGCCCGACTTGGCAGTTGTAAATCTTAATCGCCTCCGGGGTCAACGACGCGTGCTCCTCGACGTCCGCGAGCGCCTCCGCGGCGGGCAGGAGCGCGTCCAGCGCGACCGCGGGGTTCAACCTCGCGGCCGCGAACGCGGCTCTCACCGCGGCGTCGCGGTCCGACGCGAGCGACGATTTCAACCCGAGCTCGCCGGCGATGACGACGCACGCGCCCTCGACGTCGTCTCTCAACGTCATCCGCGGGTCGTCCTCGTCCGCAGCCTCCGCGGCGGCGCTGAGCTTCGCGAGGAGCGCTTCCCACGCGCCGACGCGCCTGCCGTCCGGGGCGGCGACGCGCGGGTGGTGCGCGAGCAAGAGCACGTGACCCAGAAGCCCGGGCGGCACGCTCGGGAAATCGTCCCCGGCGCACAGCGTCCCGAGCGCGGCGCCCGCGAGCCGCGCAGGGAACTCGCCGCACTTCCCCGCGGGCGCGGAGGACGACGACTCGCCCTCGCCCTCGTTCGGCGACAGCGCGGGCCAACCCCCCGGGACGTCCGCGGCGGCGAGCCAGTGACGCATCGCGAGGACGAAATCGAGCGGCGCGACGCCCGCGCGCGTCGCCGCCCTCGCGCCCGCCTTTGCGGCGACGCGCACGGAGATCGTCGGGTGAAGGAACAAGAGCGCGAGCGTTCGCGTCGCCTCCGTCGCGCTCTTCGCTTTCCGCAGCCGCTCGCCGTGCGAGGTGAGAAGCGCGCCGAGCCCGCGCGCGAGAACCTCGGAGTCTTCGAACCCGAGCTTTGAAACCGCGCCCGGGGTGAAAAACGTCGAGTCCGGTTTGATCGCGTCGCTCCACACGCCGAGTTTCATCGCCTCCGCGTCCGCGCCCGCGTCCGCCGCCGCCGCCGCGGCGACGACGTGAAGCGCGAGCGCGCCGTCGACGCGCTGGGAGAGCTTCCCCGCGCCCGACGTCGTCAGCGGCGCGAGGTGTTTCACGAGCCCGCCAGCGCCCTCCGCGAGACCGGGGTTACTCGCCAGCGCGCTCGATAACGCCCTCATGATCGCGCGGTGGTGCAAATCTTTCGCGTCCTTCATCAGCGTCGCCGCGAGATCGACGACGTCGCCGGGCAGCGGGCCGGGGAAGTGCGCGAGCCACGCGCCGAGGGCGTGAATCGCGCGCTCTTTCGCGTCTTTTTGCGCCTCCGTCTTCGTCGCCGCCGCGAGCGTCTCGCACGCGTCCGCCGCCACCGACGCGATCGCCTTCCCCGCGCCCCCGCCCCCGCCCCCGCCGGCGCCGTCCGCGAGCGACGCGAGGACGTCGAACAGACCCGCGCGCGCGTGCCACTCCTTCGGCCGCTTCGCGGTATCCATCAGCTCGGGTTTCACGCGGTTGAAAATCGCGCGGACGCACGCGCCGCCGCCGCCGCGCGCGACGGCGGCCAGGCACCCCCCCGCGGCGACCCTCCGCCACTCGTCCGCGTGCTTCGCCTGCGGCGTCAGCACGTCCGCGAGCGCGTCGACGTGCTCTCGAAGGTCGCACTCGGTCGTCTCCAGCAGCGCTCTCGTCGCCGCGAGCGCGCCCTCGGGGTTCCGCCGCAGTTGCTTCACCGCCTTTGGCAGCACCGCGTCGCGGAGCTCGTCCGCGGTGAACGTCCTCGCGAACCCGCGGAACACGTCGCTCGCGCGAGCTGGCATCTTCAGCTTCGCGTCGCTCGAGAAGACGACGGCCAAGTACGTCTCCATCGCGACCGCGCGCGCGGCGGGGAGCGCCTCGGCGGCGGCGCTCCCCGGCGGCGCCGTCGCCGCAGCCGTCCACGCCTCCGCGGCGAGGCTGGCGCTCGCGAGTGCCTCGGACGTCGTCGCCGCCTTCGCGCCGCCGTCGCCGAGGAGCTCGACGATCGCGCGCAGATGCCCCGGCTCGCGCCGCGCGAGCTGCTGGAACGCCCCGCACGCCCCGTCGCGGCGGCCTCTGCCGGCGACGACGACGCGCGTCGCGATGAGACCTCCGAGCGCGCGCGCGATCTTCGCGAACGCCGCCGCGTGCTCGCGCGCGTCGAGCGCGCCCAACACGAGGCAGCTCCATCGCGTGAGCGCGAGCCGCTGCCGCGCGCCGAGCGACTCCGGGCTCTGGGGATCCTCAGAGTCGAC
>NW_003315885.1:1167806-1183933 GCF_000151265.4 Micromonas pusilla CCMP1545
TGTCTTCGCGAGGTCAGTCGCCGCGGCCGCGTCCGCTATGCCTGCGAGTCGTCGACGCGCGCGGGGGGTGGGTGGGTGGGGGAGGTGGCGCGTGAGACGAGACGGGGGGATGGACGCGCGGGGACGGCGCGCGCGTCGATCGCGCGACGGACGGACGAGAGATTGAGATCCGCGTCGTCGCCGTGCCGAGTGTTGGGGACGACGACTCCGAGGGATCGCGCCGCGCGCGGCGGCGGCGCGCACCGTCGTACTGCACGGCGTTGCATATCCCGCTCCACGCGAGCCGGCGCTCCGCGAGCGAGCGCGACGCGACGCCCGCCCTGGCGTCGTCCATCGTGCGCGAGGGTTATGAGAGCGGACGCGCGATGCACCGCCGCCACCCTCGTGGTTCGACCGACAGCGACAGACCGCGCGCGGAGACGAGACGGCACGCGAGCGCGAGATCGAGGGTGGAAGGGAAGGGACGACGACGACGGAAGAGAAGAGGTTCCGCCGCCACGCGCCGACGGCGTATTAAAGAATCAACATCGAACGAATACGACTACTCTCGACGCGCGCGCGCGCCGACGTCCACCCGACGTCCCCCCCCCGCGCGCTACGCCACGCCGACCCCCCGCGGCGACCGGTGCCCTCCCCCGCGTTCCGCCGCCGAGAGCCCGCCGCCGCCGCCGCCGCCGCCGCCGCCGTCGCGCTCGAAGACGTCGCTCCTGCTCTCCTTCAGCTTCGCCCTCGCGCGGCGGCGCTCGTGAAACGTGACGTACGAGTACATCACCCCCCCCACGCTGTTCAGCGTGATCCCCACGACGTGCCACAGGCTAAACTTCACGCCGCCGAGGAGCACGAACCCGAGCGCGGTGCTCGCGACGCCCTTGAGCACGCCGACGACGGTGGTCGTCAGCGCCGAGTTTTTCATCGTACACAGAAACTGCGAGTAGTTGAGCAGCATCCCCATGCTCAGCGCGCCGACGAAGCACGTCACGAACCCGGCGCCCTCGCTCAGGGTCCCCAGCCGCGTCACCGCGCTCGCGAGCTCCCCGGTCGCGGACGTGAGCGCGAACACGATCGGCGTGGACAGCAACGCGTTGTACGCCAACAGCTCCGCGGAGCCGACGCCTCGCTCCGCGCCCGTGATCTCGACGACGATGAGGTACGTCGCCTGCAGGAGGCACGACGCCACGCCGCTGAGGTACCCGGCGAGGTCGAACGCGAGATCGCCCGCGCCCGCGACGATGCACCCGAGGACGACGAGCGATATCGAGCCCACGACGCCGCGCGAGGGGTCCGGCTTCTGAGGGCGCAGCGTCTTGTTCGCGAGGAGGACGACCGCGGGGGTGAGTCGCTTGAGCGTGTTGTACGTCGGCACGGACACCTTGGAGAGCGACGCGAGCGCGAACGCGACGTTGGCGTTGTATAGGATCGCCACCGGGGCGAGCTTCTTCGCGGTCGCGACGTTGATGCGCGGGAACGACACCTGGTTCGCCGCTCGGAGCGCGCCGAGGACGAGGACGGTGAGGCACATCTGCGCGAGGAGGAGGAAGTTGCTCTCGCGCATTCCGTACACGGTGAGGACAGCCTTGTTCACGAATCCCATGGAGACCGCGGTGACGCCGTACAGGAGCGCGGCCGCGGCGCCGGTCGCCGCGCTCGCGGGGCGGGGCGGTCGCGGCGACATCATCCGCGGCGCGGCCGCCGCCGCCGCCGAGTGGGCGGGCCGTTGAGGTTTTTCGGTTTTTCACCACGACACCTCACGAACTCTGTTGTTGACGATCGCGATCGGCAGATCCGACGTCGCGGGCTCGGCGCGCGGCTCGCCAAAGCCGGCGGCTTGATGGCGGCTTGACCAGACCGAAACGCGTTTTCATCGTGACTCGACTTGGCGGGTCCTGAAGCAGATATTTCCAAAGCCGCCGCGCGCAGCACGCACGGCACGTCCCGCCGTTCCCTTCCTTACACGTCATGTCACGCGCGGCCATAGCGGCGGCGACGTCCGTCCGCGCGATGCCGCGCGCGAACGCGCGCGAGCGCGGCGCGAACGCGCCGGTCGTCCGCGCGCGTAAAAGTTTTCCGATCGCGTCCACGTGGGATCGTAATAACAACGACCCGCTCGGATCTCGCGACGTGCGCGGATCTCGCGACGTGCGCGGCCGCGCGATGGCGATGCGCGGGGCGCGGAAAGAGTTCGAGTGGGTCGAAGGCGCGGACGGGTACGAGAAAGCGATGGCGGACAGCGAGAACGACCAGCTCGTCGTCGCGGTGTGGTCCGCGCGTTGGTGCAGGAAGTGCAAGTACTTGAAAGCGAAGCTCGAAAAGTTTTCCGTGTTTTTCCCTTCGCTGACGTTCAGCGTCTTGGATGTGAACGCGATGCCCGGGGAGGTAATCAAAGACGTGGACGTGACGCAGATGCCGACGATTCAGATTTACAGAAACCGGGAGATGCTGAAGGAGATCATCGGCGCGGACGAGAGCGACGCCGTCGTCGGGAAGCTGAGAAACTACTTGGAAGAGATCGGCATCGTCGGCGAGTGATGAATGAAATGAGCGATCGCGGTCGAGCCGGAGCGAGGGATTCAAACGCGAGCGAGCGCGGCGAGGGAAGAGAAAGGGGTTTGAGCGCGAGGGAGGACGAGACGAGGGATGCGCGCGCGCGTACGTCGTCGCCATCGACGAGCACGATAATACGATAGATGTTTTGAACCGATTGTACTTGTAATACCACGTAGGCTATCAATCAAGGCACTCGCGCGTCAAACTCCGGGAAAAGGCAACAGAAGCTGCTGTAAAAATCGCTCGCGCGCTTCAAAACCCGCACCGACACTTCGGGACGTGACCGATGTGCCGTCTCAACACCCCCGTGCACACGTCCCTGAGAACGTCCCACCCCGCGTCGCTGAGCACGCCGCCGCTGCCGCCGCCGTCGTCGTCGTCGCCGTCCACGGCGACCCTGAGGAGGATCACGTCGCCGCCGAAGCGCGTCTTGACGCCCGTCGCCGTCGCCGCCGCGGCGACCACCCCGGCGCCGCGCGAGTTCAACGCGCGAGCGAGCTCCAGGTTCATTCGGTTGAAGTCCACGCCGTGCGTCTTCTCGAGCTCGTTCACCGTGAATCCGTTCGATTCCGCGCCGGTGAGTCGAAAGTACGCGCAGTTTTTCATCGAAGCCTCGGAGGCGCACCAGGACGCGTCCGGATCGACGACCTCGAGGCGCGCGTCCGACGTGAGTCGCTCGCGCGCGGCGCGCAGCTTTTCCGCCGTCTTCGTCGCCGCCGCGGCGTCGTCCGCGTCGCCGCCGGTCGCTTCCAAATCCCTGAGCGTCGCGAGGCACGCCTCGGGGTCTAACCCCGGACCTATGAGCACTAACCGAGTCTCCCCCTGACGCTTCGCGGGCGCTCGCGAAAACCCGCCGCGCGCCCCGCCGTCGCCGTCGCCGTCGACGAGCTCGAGCTCGATCCGCCGCCGGCCGGAGAGGTGAAAGTCGTAGACGCACCCGGGCGCCTCCGCGAACTGCACGAACCCTTTCGCGCGGACGACCTCGCGCGGGATCTCCCTCGCGACCCAGCGTTGGAACCTCGCGAGCGACAGCGCGCCGCCTTCGAAGGACGCGGACCCGAACGCGGACGCGTCGGTCGCCGCCGCCGCCGCCGCCGCGTTTCGATTTCGATGCGACGTCCGCTTCGACGGGTCGATCACGAACGGCCCCGCGGTCGCGGTGGATCCTTCGCTCTTCTTACGCAGTCCGCCCCCCGTCGATGACAACAGGAACGGACGCGCGGCGCTGTCCCAGTCGTGCCCGATTTTCCCCTCCGGCTGCGGCGCGAGCTCGACGTCCAAAATCGACGGAAGCGACACTTTTCCGTCGACGCACTCCGTGACTTTCGCGTCCGGGGCCCACCTCCGCACGAACGCCCTCGCGGCCGCGAGCTTCTCGTCGTCGCCATCCAGGAGGTCGATCTTGTTAAGCAGGACGACGTCCGCGGCGGACAGCTGTCGCGCCCACGCCTCTTCCGGCTTTGCGCCGCCGCCGCCGTCGCCGCCGCCGTCGCCCGCGACCTCCCCCGACGCCGCGGACTCCGCGTCGACGACGCACACGACGGAGTCCAACCGCACGCGCGCGAGCTTCCCGAACGTCTTATCGAGCGCCGCGACCGTCTCCGTGGGGTCGACTAACCCGCTCGTCTCGATGAGAAGGTAGTCCACGCGGCCGGTCCCGTCGTCCTCGCGGTCGCGCGCGTCGTCGAGCATCCGCCACACCTGCGTCTCGAGCTCCCCGCCCAGGGTGCAGCACAGGCACCCGTTCGTGAGCTCGACGATTCCTTTGTTCTCCCCGCGCGCGCCGGTGTCCGACCTCGCGACGAGCTCCGCGTCGATGTTCAGCTCCGCGAAGTCGTTCACCGCGCACGCCACCTTCAGGTCTTGGCGATTCGCGAGGACGTGTCGCATCACCGTGGTCTTTCCGCTTCCGAGCCAGCCGGTGACGAGCGTCGTCGGGAGCCGCCGGCGCTCCGCGGGCGCGAACGCGGTCCTCGCCTCGTAATTTCGGAACAAGTTCACGGTCGCGGCTTCGCGGTCGACCGCCATCGCGTCCGAGGGTGGCGTCTCGCGAGGGGAAGCGGACGACGAGACGTAGACGACGAGCGGCGGGTGCCGTCCGCGTCCGGAGCGCACGCGCTCGCGCGGCGCGCGGCCTCGTCCGCGACGGCGCCGGGAGCGGGCGTCGGCGCGGGGATCCGAGCGCGGTGTCGGCGTCGTTCCGAGCCCCGACGCCGCTCGCAGCACGAGCATGTGCGACGCCGCGCGCGTCGACGAGTGCGAGGCGGGCGGATCTCGTGCGTGCATCTTCAGGTTTTTGCAGGGTTCGGGTTTCATCAGTTTGCGTTTGGTCCCGGCGACGATACCGCGCGAGAGAGCGGAACACCGCGGGAAGCGCGCTCGAGGGTCGCGACGCGAAGCTACGATTATCGCGTCACGTCAATCTATGATCACTCCCCGCCGCCGCCGCCGCCGCCGCCCTTCTTCCTCCGCTTTCTCCCCCCGTCCGCTCGTTTTCGCGCCGGCGTCTCGGGCTTCGGTTTCCCCTCGCCGCCGCCGCCGCCGCCACCCCGCGCGCGTTCGATCTTCCGCTTGTCGTTTCTCGGCGTCTGGCGCTCGTCGTCGCTGCTGTACACCTCCTTCGTCTTCTTCGCGCTTTTCATCGCGGGCGTCTTCGTCTTCTTCGCGGTGGGCGGCTCGTCGCCGTCGCCGTCGTCGTCTCCGCCCTCGCTCTCGGACGAGGACGAGGACGAAGACGAAGACGAGGAAGACGAAGAGGACGATGAGGACGAAGACGACGACGAGGAGGACGACGACGCTTCCTTCGCCGCCTCGCCACCGCGCTTCTTCCCCGTCGTCGGTTTCTTCTTCTCCACCACCACCTCCTCCCCCTCCTCGTCGTCGTCGTCGTCGTCGTCCTCGAGGAAGAAGTCGTCCTTCTCCGCGGCGGCGCCGCCCCCGCCAGCCTCGAGCTCCGCCGCCGCCGACGCGACGCCCTCGCCGCCCTCGTTCGCCTCCGCCAACGCCGCGTCCTTGACCATGTTCTCCTTGATGATCTGCCGCAAACGTCTGCGTTTCTTCTCCAAGTACTCCGCCGCCTCCGGGGTCTCGTCTTTGTTCTTCAAGACGCTCACGTACTTGTACCCTTTCGGAAAGTGCATCACGTAATGCAGATCTTCCTTGAGCTGCTTCAGCTCCTCCGCGACCGCGTCCGAGCGCGTCGCCGCGGGGTTATCCCTCTCGAGCTTCTCCATCGCTCTCGTGAGCTTCACGCGCTCGAAGAACTTCACCTTGTGGTATCTGACCGAGAGCTTCCTCTCGCGCTCCGCGCGCTTGTTCTCCTCCGCGATCGCGTCGAGGGCTTCGAGCTGTCGCGCTTTCTCCGCGCGCGCCTTCTCGGGGAGTCCCTCGCGCTTCAGAAGCCGCTGGATGCTTCGCATCTGATTCTTCGTCGACGGCTTCTTCTTCGTCACGGGGCCGCCGAACCTGCCGCCACCGCGGCCGCCGCCGCCTCGGCCGCCGCCGCCGCGGCCTCGGCCGCCGCCGCCGCCGCCTCGGCCTCCGCCTCCGCCGCCTCGGCCACCGCCGCCACCGCCGCCGAATCCGCGCCCGGACATGACGCCTCGACCCCGCGCGTCCGCCGCGACGACGCGCGCGCTCGCTCGGTACCCCGCGCGGAGTTCGAGACGATCCCGGGGAGGTTCCAGACCCCGTCCGCGCCGGTGGAAGTGACGACGCGCGCAGCGGAGGAGGTAACCGTCGGTCGTAAGGGAAACACTCGTAGCAGAAGAGCGCAGCGAGGCGATCAGATCGAACGAAGCCGCCGGTCGCCGGCTCGGTTTCGAGCCAGTCAGCGTTTTCCGTCGCCCGCTTTCAAGGTTCGCTTTCAAGGTTCGCTTTCACCGCTTTTCTCAGTTGTTGGGTCAAGGCATCATGTTGTCACGTTTTCGTCATGTTTCCCTTCGGGCTTCGACGATCTTCGCGCCCGCAGCGAGGCGCAGATCTGCGGGCGCGAGACGAGGACGATCGCGGTTGAACGGTCGAGAACGCCGACGTCGGACGTCGATCGCGTTCACGAGCGCGTTCATCACGAGTCGCCCCCCCCCCCGGCCGCGTCTCTGCGAAAATTCTCTGTGGAATCGTAATCGTGCGAAGCGCCGCACGCTTTTTCCCTCAAAAACCCGACACCGCCGGATCGGGGCTCGCGCGCGGCGCGCCACCCCGTGACGAACGATGAAGTTCCCCTCGATGGAAGACGATAATCTCATGCAGTCCGTCTCCGAGGTCGACGACTTCGTCCTCCAGGAGTTCCTCGCCGACGCCGCCGACTGGTCGGGAAGCGGGGCGCCCTCGAGCGTCTCGCCCGATTCGTTCGCGGGGACGAACGTCGCGGCCGCGCCGCCGCCCATGCCCGCGGGCTCGGGCGGCGGCCCCGCGGATACCGCGGAGCAGCGAAGAAAACGGCAGCGCGAGGCGAACCTCCAAGCGCAGAGAAGGTCGAGGGAGCGGCACAGGAAACACGTCTCGCATCTCGAGGCTGACGTCGTGGCTTTACGAGTCGAGCTGGACGCGAGCAAAGCGGAGAACGCTCGTCTGCAGACGGCGCTGCAGCAGAGTTTGCTCGGGCTCGAGGAGTGCCAGAAGCGATTTAGCGGGAGCCACCAGGCGCTGGGGGAGCTGTCGAAGGAGAAAGAAGCGACGAAGCAGAAGCTCGAGGAGACGTTGGAGAAGCTCAGGATTTGCGCGGGCGTGTGCGAGGATCTGAGAGGGCGGCTCCAGAACGGCGAGGCCGCGAAGATGGAGATCGTCAAGCGGGAACCCGGAGACTGCGCGCCGTGCGACGAATTGGAAGCGCGAATGAAGATCGAGATCGCGAACGGCGCGCCTCCGAGCGGGCAATCCCTGCAGGCGGACGCCAAGCGTTGGCTCTCCGTCGCGACCATCGCGAAGAAGACGTGCGAACGCGAAAAGACGTGTAAAAACCGCGAGGAAGTCATGGCCGGATTAAAGCGCGTCGGGCTTCGGCTCCAAGAAGCGTTCCGATCGTACTTGATCGACGGGAACGCGTGTAGCAACATCGGGGTGTTCGCGATCAAGCCCGTCAAGCCCGGAGAACCGAGCCCGTGCGCGGCGATGGCGGCGCGCGGGCCAGGGCAGGACGAGCGCGTGTTTCAACGCGCGAGGGAGATCGCGAGCGAGCTCGATCTGAGCGACCAACAGCGGGAGGACGTCGTGACGCACTGGAAAGAGCACGCGAAGAACCTCACCGCGCTGTTCGAACAGCGCAAGAAGCTCACCGCGGACGCGCTCGTGCTTCAGGGCTCCTCCCCGGTGGCGACGTTGATCGATTTCCTGAGCATCGGCACGGGGTTGCTGAGCACGGACGACGAAGCCGCCGTCGTCGACCGCGGCGGGCAACAGAGCCTCACCGGGTTCGCGCAGCACGCGTGCAAGGTGGAGGGCGTGATCAACGCGCTGAGGCAGAGCATCGGCGCGGAGCAGATGCTGAACTTCTCGCTCGTGTCCACGGTGGTGACCAAAGTCTTGACGCCGTTGCAGACGTGTTTCGTCTGCGCGAGTTGGGACAGCGACGGGTGCCCGGACATGTTGGCGATATCTCGCGCGATCACGGTGCAGAGCATGGAAAAGTTACCGCATCTGCAGGGGGGGCGGTGAGAAGGAAGGACGCAGACACGGCCGCGATGAGAGAGAGAGAGATGTTCGCGAGTCGCTCTAGATTTGATTTCACGTGATAAAGGTACGAGACGACAGGAGCTCCTCCGCTTGCTCCTTCGTGCGCGCGAGGACGAGCATGAGCTCCCTCGCCGCCTGCGCTTTCTCCCGGGCGATCTCCGCGGCCGCGACCGCGGCGTGCCTCGCGGCGAACGCGCGGTCGCCCTTCGCCTTGGCCGCCGCGAGCGCGGACGCGGCCTCGGGCGTGAGCGCTTCGCCGTTCGCGTTCGTCTCCGCCATGGCCGCGCGCCTTCGCATCTCCCCTCCCAGTCCCAACGACGCGAGCGCGCGCTTGGCGCGCTGCGCGAGGCCCTCGTTCAGGAATCCGTCGTCGTCGTTCTCTCGTCCGCGCGCGCGGCGGATCCCCGTGATGTTCTTCGCCAGCGAGGCGCGCGCCTCCGCGGCGCGCGTCTCCGCGTCGCGTCTCCGACGCGACCGCCTCGTGGTCACGCCGGATGCGGACGCGACCGTCGCTTTGTCGAACCTGAGCTGCGCGGCGAGACGCTTCCGCGGCGGGAGGTTGTGAAGCGAAATGGACGGGAATCCCACCGCGGCGTTCATCGAGGTGGTCATCCTTCCGTCGTCCGCCGCGCGGAGAACTCTGAGGACGTCCCGTCGCGTCGTCGTCGCGAGCGACGCGCGGCGCGGAGACGAAGAGGCGTTCGTTCAAACCTGGATATGCCGACGTCAGCTCGCGCGTATCCAAACAAATCCACCACGCGTCCGCGCGTCTCCCGCCCTCCAGTCCGTCGACGCGGCTTCGCGACGCGAGAGCGATAGGACGCTCGGAAGGGTTCGATGACGCGTGAGGTTCGATCGACCGGCGCTCGCGGAGCCGTCGTCGCGCGTTCTTGTGCGGGCGCGGCCCGTTGCCGAGGTGTTCTCTTTTCCCCCGGGAAAGAAGAGAAAAATCTCCGCTCGCGCGCAGAATCCCGCGCGAACAGACTCGTTGCGCAAGATTACTTATTTCCTGAATTGGCTTGAACGGCTATGAACACCCGTAAAGTGAGGGATCAGCTGAAAGGCTGACCCACCCCTTGAAACCGCTGCACCTCTGGTCTAGTGGCAGAATATCTCCCTCCCACGGTGAAGACCCGGGTTCGATTCCCGGGAGGTGCATTTTTTTTTGCTTTCAACAGCGTTCTTTTTGCTTCCGCTTCGCACTCTCTCTGGCGCCGGTCCCTCCGCCCGCGCCCACTCCCTCTCACCACCGCTCTCCCGCGCGGATGTCGCGCCGCGAGAGCGACGCGTCCGCCAGCGCGAGCGACACCAGCGACGACGACGACGACGGCGGCATCTTGGCGACGATCAAGAATCAGATCAGAGCGGACGAGGAGAGATTCAAGCGCGAGGACGAGGTGATCCGGGCTCGCGGCGGACCCTCCCCGGCCGCCGCCGCGCCCGTCGCGCCGCGGCGGCAGATGACGACGGCGGCGACGCGGCACGTCGCGCCGCCGCAGCGGCGAGGAGGCACGCCGATCTCGGTCCCCGGTCGCGCGCCCAGCGCGAGGGCGAACCCGGCTCGAGCAGTGGGCACCTCGGTCGCCGGCGGCGTCCCGCCGCGTCCTGTCGCGGTTCGCGAGCCGTCGCGCGCGACGACGACGACGAGCGCGTCCGGGCTGGGACCCGCGGCGACGGCGCTGATGAAGGAGCTCGAGGACGTGCTCGCGGACGACGACGCGTTCAAGCCGAGACGCGCGACGACGGCGGCGGCGGCGGCGAAAGACGCCGCGCCGGAGCCGGAGTGGAGGGCGTCGATGTCGAGCGCGGCGGCGACCGCGAGGGAGATTACCAGGGGCGGGGAAGAGCTCAGGGAGAGGGTCGCCGCGGCGAGAGGCAAGGTGAACACGTTGAGCGGCAGCGCGGACCTGCTTCGGGAGATCGAGGCGATGACGAAGGAGCTCGGCGACGGCGTCGAGAGCTTTGGACGCGAGCTCAGAGAGGTCGCGAAGCTGAACGACGTTGACCTCGGCGACTGACCGACCGACGTCTGGTCGCGCGGTAGTATTCGTATAGATAGTATTAACTCTAGAGTAATATGATATGATAGCAGGCGCGAGCGCCGTCACGCGTCCTTCTTCTTCGCCCTCGTCGACGCAGCGGGGGCGTTCTTCTTCGCGTCGTCGTCGCCCCCCGCGGCCGTCTTCTTCTTCAACTTGAAGATGTTCGGGTGCAGCCCCAAGCACCCGGTGATCTGCGCCGCGAGCGCCGCGAACTGCGCGACGTACGCGACGACGCCCGCGGTCACCATCGCGAGCCCGATCATCGACGCGCGGTCGCCCGTGCTCGGCAGCAGCGACGCGCTCAGCGCGAGGATCGCGGACCACCGCCCCCAGAGCGGCGCCGTCTCCGGGTCGCTGACGCGCAGATGCATGAGGCGCACCATCGCGTCCCCGAACGCCACCGTGGACACCGCGTGCGCCCACGGCAAGTTCTGACACGTCACGATGCAGTACGTCAAGATGATCTCGAACACGAACATCGTGCCGTACATCTTCCCCGGGCGGCGAGACGCGGGGAGGTGCGGCGACGGCGGCGCGTTCACGGACTTGGCCAGCGTCTGTATTCGCGCGACGTACCCGATGCTACCTCCGACGAACAAAATCAACTGCCCCAACGCGCCGAGTTGCACGCCCGCGATGTTCACCGGGAGCCTCCACAGCGCGTTACCGTAGCACACGTTCCACAGCATCCCGAGCTGGGTCATCATCTGAAGCTCTTGCGCGTCCAGCGGCGCGACGTCGCGCACGCCGGTGTACGTGCACATCACGGTGTCGATCATGAACGTCAGCCTCGACGTCGTGATCATCCCGATCACGAACAGACGGTTCTCCGTCCAGCTCGCGCCGAAGGTGTCGCACAGAAATACGCCGTAGATGCAGGACACGAGCGCGTCCGCGCCGTGGTCGACGACCTCCCCGAGCGGGGACCCGCCTCCGGTGCGTCGCGCCTGATGCCCGTCCATCCCGTCGCAGGTTTGATAGATGAACAGGAGGACCACGCACGCGACGTAGACCCACGGCTCCGCGTCGCCGTTCAGGTCCGGGGAGTGATGCATCATCATCGCGTACGCGATGACCGCGCAGATTAAACCGGCGAACGTGATGAGGTTCGGCGCGAGCCATCGCGGGCACATCGGCACGAGGAGATCCCTCCACATCGGATGCAGGAACGCGGCTTCGCATATCGTGTCGTTCGGCGACGTGTACTTGTACGACCTGACCTGCGCGCATCGAACCGCGGACGCGCGCGCGTGCGGGCGACCGGGGTTCTTCTCCGCGCAGCACGGGGAGATGGTCCACATGACGAGCGCGCGGGCGTGGCGGCGGGCGAGGCGGCCGCGCGAGGGCGATTGATTTTCCTTCCAACGGTAAAGCGAGTGAGTGATGACCAGCAGGTGATGACTTGGCACCCGCCTCGCTGCTGTCTGGGCACTGCACGCAAGCTGTCCGCGTCCTCTGAGTCAGTGCCCAGTTTTTGAACGCCGGGGTGCCACTTCCGCGGAGACGGTCAGTCGCGCGCGCACAGCGGCCACCCGCACGCGTCGCGGTCGAGGGCGCGCGTCGCTCGCGACCGGGGGACCGCGTTTCGACCCTCTCGCGCGCGCGTCGCGTCCTTCCCGCGCGACGATCGCGCCTCGAACGCAGATCTCGAGACTCGCAAGATGGTCGAGCTCTCGCAGAAGAAGAGCAAGAAGCGCAAGGCCCCCGAGGGCGACGTCGAGGCCGCGCACGGGAACGGGACGATCATGAAGGTCAAGGTCACGAACTTCATGTGCCACCACAACCTCGAGGTCGACCTCGGGCCGAGGATAAACTTCATCGTCGGCGAGAACGGCAGCGGGAAGTCCGCGGTCCTGACCGCGATCTGCCTCGCCCTCGGCACGAAAGCGAAGAACACGAACCGAAGCGACAAGGGGATCAAAGGGTTCATTCGCGAGGGCGCGACCTTCGCGAAGCTCGAGGTTTCCATCCGCAACGTCGGCACGGACGCGTTCGAGGCGGACAACTACGGCGAGGTCATCACGATCGAGCGGACGATCAACGGGTCCGGGTCGACGTCGTTCAAGATCCGGAACCAGTGGGGGAAGGAGGTCGGGAACAGCAACCGGGACCATCTCCTGCGGATCACGGACCACTTCAACATCGACGTGGACAACCCGATCGTGGTGATGTCCCAAGACGCGTCGAGGCAGTTCCTTCACAGCGGCAAGGACACGGACAAGTACAAGTTTTTCGTGAAGGCGACGCTGCTCGAAGAGATTCAAAACAAGCTCGCGTACGTCAAGTCGCGCGTCAAGGAGATGGACGCCCTGATCAAGAACCAGGAGGCAGAGCTCCCGCGCGTGAAGCAAGAGATGGATAACCTTCAAGACGAGGCGGACTCGTTCAAGAAGATGGAGGAGTACGCCGCGAAGGCGGACGAGTTTAGGGACCGCCTCGCGTGGGCCGACGTCTTCGACGCGGAGAACACTCTCAGGCAACTCAACGAAGAGCTCGAAGCTTTGGAGGGGCACGGCGCGGACGAGTTGAAGAATAAGCACGAAGCGCAGAGGGCGCTCGTGGAGGAGAAGCAGCGCGAGCGCGAAGAAGCGGAGAAGGCGTTGTCCGACTTCACCGCGCGAGCGCGCGGGGCGGTGGACGCGAGGAAGGCCTTGGAGCGGAAGTGCCACGAACTCGAGCGACGGCTGGGTCACGCGGAGAGTGACCTGATAGGACGCAACAACGATGTCGTCGAATGTAAGCAAAGAATCCAGGGGCTGGAGCACGGGATCAAAGAGGCGCAGATGAGCGTCGCGCAGCAGTCGCAAGCGCAGGACGTGACGTTCCGCGCCGCGATCGACGACGCGGAGGAGAGGGTGAAGGCGATCGAGGACGAGAAGAGCGCGGTGATGCGGCACGGGCAGGAGCTGAGGGCGCGGATGGTCGACGCGGGCAGGGCGGAGAACGACGCGACGAGCGCGGTGCGCAATCAGGAACGCCTCGTGAACGACACGAAGGAGCAGCTGATGACCGCGGAAGGGGACGACGGGAACCTTCTCTCGCTCTTCGGAAGGGGCGTGCCGAGGCTCGTGCAGGAGATAAAGAGAAACGAGAGGATGTTTTCTCACCCGCCGATCGGGCCGATCGGGATTCACGTCAAGCTCAAGAACCAGAAGTGGGGTAAGGCTGTCGAGGAGCACATGGGTAAAATCTTCGAGTCGTACATCGTCGCGTCCATGAAGGACCGGGCCACGCTCGAGAAGTTGTTGAGGGAGTGTCAGGTGAATGCGACGGTTATCGTCACGAGTAAGTTTGGCCGAGGGAAGTACCAGATCCCCGCGAACAAGCTTCCCTCGTCCGCGCTGACGACGATGATGGACGTCATCGATATCGAGAACCCCACTGTGTTCAATGTCGCGGTGGATATGTCGGGCGTTGAAAGAGTCGTTGTCGTGCCAGACTACACAACCGCGACACAAGTCGCGTATCCGAAAACCGGCAAGAAGGACCCGAACATCAGCCAGGTGTATTCGTTTGATCACATTTTCTCGATGGGCAAAAGCGGCTTTACGCAGATGATCAAAGCCTTTACGCGTAAGGAGATGCCTAGTAGGATCGCGTCGGACAAGAAGGCGTGGATCAACGGAATGAAAGAGACGATCAAGCAGGCGAACAGCGAGCGCGGGGCGCTTCTGAAACGCGCGGACGAGGCGAGGAAGGAAAAGGCGAAAATCAAGACGCTCCTGGACAAAAACGCGAGAGAGTTCGACGACGTCCGCATGAAGCTCGACCACGCGAAGATCGCTCTCGATGACGCGAAGGCGGCCGCGCGCGACCGAGAGGACCCGACGGTGCTCGACGTCTCGAGGCTGGAAGACGATCTCGCGCTCGTGCGAAGCGAGCTCGACGTCGCGATGGGACACGTCGAGAGGACCACGGTCGCGAAGCAAACCGCGCAGGAGGCGCTGAAAGCCGGGCACGACGAGCTGAAGGCGGCGAAGGCGGCGTATAAGACGACCAACGAAGACGCCGAGAATTTCGAATTGAAATACACAGCCGCGGCGACGGCGCACAAACTCGCGGTGGAAAATCTCAACTACTACGTGGACAAGCTCGAGGTGCTTAACGATCGGGTCGAAGAAAAGAGGCTGATGATCGAACAGTACGCGCCGTTGATCCAGGACAAAATCACAGACGCCGAGGCGGTGTGCGCGCGATCGACCGCGGAGGGGTACCTCGCGGAGGGCGAGACCGAATACGACGTCGCGCAGCTCACGAAGCACTACGAGCGCGCGAAGAAGCAGATGGAACGCGAACGCGAGCGGCACGCGCGGCCGCAACAGGAGGTGTTGAAGCTCCTCGGACACGCGCTCAAGAACTACAATCGTCTGGAGTCGATGCTGAAGAACTCGAGGGACCCGTGCAAGCGCCTGAACGCGGGCGCGAAGCAGCGGCAGAAGATCCTCAAGGAGACGGCGCACGAGGTGAACAAGACGGTGTCGCACAGGTTCAACCACTACCTCTCGATGAAAGGGCACGCCGGGAAGGTCATCGTCGATTACACGACCGCGACGCTCACGCTCGACGTGAAGATGCACGGGCAAGGGCAGACGGTGAAAGACACGCGCGCGATGTCCGGCGGCGAGCGTTCGTTCTCCACGCTCGCGATGACGCTGTCGCTCGGGGAGTCCATCGAGAGCCCGTTTCGCGCGATGGACGAGTTCGACGTCTTCATGGACGCGGTGAACCGTAAGGTGTCCATGGACTCGCTCATCGACTTCGCACGGGACGACTTCAACAAAGACAAGCAGTTCCTGTTCATCACCCCGCAGGACATCAGCGCGGTGGACGCGTCCGCCGTCGACATCAAGGTGCAGAAGATGAAAGCCGCGCGGCCGTCGTGAGGCGCGCCGGCGCGAGCGAGCGGGGCGGGGAGAGAGAGGATGCCGTAGTTCACGATTGGTGTACGTCGCGACGGATGGACGACGACGACGATGATGACGACGATGAAGTCAGCGCGCGAGTTCTAAGAAGAGTTCTAATACAACGCACGCACGAAACGTTCACGCGCGCCAGCAGTCTTATGTCGTCTCGTCAGTCTATTATGTCATTCTCGTTTCTTCAGTGGCCGCCCTGGATCCATCCCGTCCTCGCTCGCGTCCGTGCCGTCATCGTCGTCGTCGGACATGATCATCACCCCCACCGGTCCTCCGTCGTCGACGCCGGCCATCCGCTTCACGTTCCTGTGCGCGCGAAGCATCGACCGGAGCTGTTTGAACATCCACCACGCGACGCACGCGAAGATCGCGCCGAAGATGAGCTCCTCGCCCTGGACGGAGATGTAGTCGCCCTCCTCCGGGTACGTCGGCGTGATCATCTTGCGCTGGTTGTACTTGTACGCGTCCGCCGCGCGTAACGACGACGACGACGTCCCATCGCCGCTCATCGCGGGCGACGTGTACGACTTGTCGTGCCGTGTGCGGCGAGATCTGTCTGGTGTCCGATCTGAACGGAAGGACAAAAATATTGTGCAGTCGCGTCATTCTCATCCGCGTCGCGCTCGGGCGCCATGAGCAAGAAGCGCACCCGCGCCAACCCGGATGAGGTTTCCATGCTAGA
The DNA here is from genome assembly GCF_000151265.4 of Micromonas pusilla CCMP1545. Lineage (NCBI taxonomy): Eukaryota > Viridiplantae > Chlorophyta > Mamiellophyceae > Mamiellales > Mamiellaceae > Micromonas > Micromonas pusilla. The sequence continues at coordinate 1,183,664 of NW_003315885.1, forward strand.
GGGCCCGCTAGACTACCGCGTCACGTTCTGCGCCGCGGAGACGTCCTCCGGTCGCGAGAACTTCGGTGCGTCGCGTCGCGAGCCCCGACCCGCGATCCGTCGTTCGCGCTTCCTCCCCGCGTCGCCCTCCTCCCCCAACCTCGCATCGTCGCGCTCACGTCCGTCCCCCGCGATCCTCGATCGCGCGCGCAGGGATCCGCGAAGACGATGTCGACGTAGTGTTCGACCCTAAGGTGCGCGACGCGCGCGCGGCGCGAACGTTGGGGTCGA